>NC_133205.1:27914821-27972321 GCF_958299795.1 Porites lutea
GAACGCGTCCTACTTCAACACACATAAAAATTTTCCTGAAACTTTTAAATCTCAGTTGGAAAAATATAAAAATGTTATTCACCGGCCTGGGTCGGTCCGTATTGTGAGACTGCTTTGCTCTCGGTCTGACTACCGCCCGAGGCCGCACTCAAGACCTCGGGCACAGTTTCTCCCAATACAGACCTCCCAGCCGGTGAATAACATTATATAAATTCACTCACTGGTTATGAAAGTCAGGAAAAACGTAAGATGTCAGTTAACAACCGGAGGCCTACTACTCAGGCTACAATGTATGTTGGGAGTTCCTATCCACCCGTGCACAGAAATCTTTTGTTTTTGTTTCCCAACATGATTGTGTCATAACAGATTTCATCTTTATCTGGCATGGCCGTGATGACGGTCCAAATGATTTATCTTATATAATTCTCTTGTTGTCTCCAATGGCTGAAAGCTTGTATGACTTGTATGTTTTCTTGTCCCAATTCAGACCACGTGATGTATTCCAGAGAGTTTGCCTTTTGTCTTACGCGCGTGATCAAAGTGCGTTCTGTGCATTCTTGGTGAAAGTCCAAACGAATGCTGGCTACATACATGCGACGCATGCGTAATAACAACCTGGAGATTAGGATCGCGGGCGACAAGAAGAGCCCGCAATTAATTATGTATGCATATGCATGTGGGTGCACTTGTTTAGGACGGACATACGACATTAAATGTACCATCAGGGGGTTTGAAATGGGAAAACAAAACATACAAAGTAGAAAGGTCTGCTGTAATGAGGTTGTCTAAATGGTCATATGTTAATTGAGTTAGATTTATTAATATTAATTCGTTGTTGATTCATCTGAAAATACTCTCTAGTCAGCTCTAACTAGATGTGGAAAAACGCCTACCTAAACAAGTAATGATATATGACGGCTTGGAAGGTAGTACAGAATTGATTTCAACTGTTAACTGGAAACTAGTGTTAAATATATTTTTTATGGGATCGAAGTTCTATTAAATTTACCAAAAAAAGGCAGTTTTTTTGACGTGTGATTCTTATTTTCTATATTGTATTATATCTTACTGTTTGTTTTTTTGTTGTTGTTGTTTTTACCTGTACAGGGCTATTTAAACCTGCCTTTTTCTTCCTTCCTTTCCTTATGATTAATACAACACGGCAGGCAAACCCTGATCAATATATATAATGAAAAAGGCTGTACGTTTTAATTAAAATACTGCAAATGGGCCAACAGGAAAGCCCATGCGGTTACCTGAATTCAAATTTTGCCGTTTGAAACTGATTTTATCAGTTTCCTCAATAAAAGGAAGAGCATAACATTGTCTTGTTTTGGACATTACAGTCAATAGGATTGAATGACGCGAAAGTCGTTAACTTGTGAGAGATAAAGGAACAAAAGCAAAAAGACCAATTCAGTCATCCTCCAAAATAGTCATTTTAATTTCTTATCAAAATGTTCTCGCAGCAAATCTTACAATTGATCGAGCAGCTGACTGTTGGATGAGAAGGGTTAATTCGACTTGCTGTCTCCAGCCTGCCATGGCAGGACCTAATATGAAATCAATTTTCAACAGTAGCCTCGATTTTCAGTCACAAGGTACTAAATCTCTAACTCTTAACAGGTAAAAGGTCTCCCCCAAAATTGGGAGATAAAAATGGGCTATCAGAAGTTTAGTTTGTAATTGCAACATGTCCTTGCTCAGTTGTGGACAACCGACATTAACTAATTTCTAAGTATGCGCCCACAGTTCAAGTTCAAATAAGACAATCAAGGGCAACTAGGCATATTTTTTATATTTCCTAACAAAGGTACGCTTTTTTCCCTCCATTTTCGAACCGGTAGCTCTTACCATAAAAAGGCTATTTCTAATTAAAAAGTAGTGTTTACTTCAATTTAGAACTGAAAGCGGAAATTTGTTAGATTTGAATGTATATTTGTTTAAATAAGTTGGCGCGCAGTTTACTGGTACCTGTAAAGCAAACTGCTTTGATTGAAACCCAATAATTCCATTTAGAACTGAAAGCGGAAATTTGAGAGATTTGAAGGCATATTAGTTTAAACTGAAGTTGGCAGTTAACTGGCAGTTGTAAAGCAAACTGCTTTGACTGAAACCCAACCTACATGTTTAACATACATCTTTTTTATTTGGAGTCTTATATAATAAATAGTATATCAACTATTTCCAAATAAGCTTCATACGCTTGGCCCGCCTAAGGGACCTGGGTTTTTCGCTGCAGTCGGTTAATTTTGGTCTCACAAAGTTATGGATTTTGCCCGTGCAATATGATATAAAATCGGTATGGTTTTCTAGGGAACTTGGACAGCATATAGATGTATTTGTCTTTACTCTAAATGAATAAGATCCAATAAGAAATTTCGCTTCAGAATTATACTCTACAATGGTTTTACTTAACTTTAAAGGTTTTTAAAATGTGAAAAGTGACGTAAGATGATGATGATGATAATAGTAATGACGGTAAATTCTTTTGCCTTAATCTTCAGATAACTTAACAAGAACAGATCATGGGCAACCACCTATCGACTTTATATGGCAGTTATTTGGCGCTAATGTAATCGCATTCGTGGCCTCATTATTTGGTAATTCAGTTATCATTCACGTCATAAGAACAAACCATTCAATGAAGACTACCACAAACTATTTGATCTTGAATCAAGCTTGTGCTGATATTTTGACGACAACCCTTCAGACATTCAGCTATTTTTTACTTTCCCTCGGGAGTAAGTGGTTTGGAGGATTATGGGGAGATATCACGTGCAAATTGTTAAAAGCGAGCGTTGTTATTCTTCCTAATTTCTCTGTTTGGATTCTTGTTGCCATTGCTGTTGATCGCTTTTATGCCGTAACGCGACCTTTCATGACCTCTCCTTTATCTCGTCATTTCAAGAAAACAGTTATCTTTCTGTGGGTTTGGTCTATTGCTTCTGCAACTTACTACATTCTCCTAGCCAAGTTAGAAGTAAGAACTGACGGTCATTATTATTGCAACCTGAATACTTTTCCCGTCGAAAAAAAGCATGCGGACGCGTGGAGAGCAATAGGAATCTCCGAGCTTGTCCTTAACGTTTTTCTTCCTCTTTTGCCAATCATAGTTCTATATTCAATTGTTTGCCTTAAACTATGGTCACGTGACATACCAGGAGAAGGAACCAATCAGAATGAGCGGCAAGCAGAAGCGTTGAAAATTGCTAAGAAAGTGACCCGGATGATGATTGCCGTGGTGGTGTTGTACTTACTCTGTTGGCTACCTTTCTTCGTTATGTTTTCTCGCAGTATTCTTCGTTATGGTTATGTCAACGTAAACCCTAATTTGCTTTTGTTTATCGTTTGGTTAACAATCGCTTACAGTGGGCTTAATCCTTATGTCTATCTCACATTTAGTCAAAAGTTCCGAAATGGTTTTAAACTTTTATTTGAGGATTGCCTTGGAAAAGTCCATAATTTCCTTTCTGCTCGTTCTCAGAGCGTAGAGTTGGAACAAATATAAAATAGATTTGATTTTGTATGTTCGGTCTGTTATAAAAGGAGTTCGAAACCTGCAATTGTTGTTAAACTGCCAAAAACGTATGTGTCACGAAGCAGAATAGCTCATTGAATTAATTCAATAAACTAAATGTAAACTCTATTTCATTGTTCTCAACTGAGTACATAGAACTTGCCTGCCTTTCAAAATACGTTTACTTTGTTTTCCACCTTCCTCGCTCAATTCGTCCGAACATGTAATCAAAAAGTTTAATTGAAGCTTCAGAGACAAGAAATCAATTTGATGAAACGAATCTTAGAGGTACGTTTTCAATAACTCCCACTAAACAAAAAGCCATAACATTGCTTTCATTTGCTTTATGCTTTTTTCATATATCATGCAAATAAAAATTGAAATGAGAAATGTCCTGTTACTATCATACGCTATACTGTAGTGGTATGCTGCAAGGTTGAGTATTAACAGTACTGAATACATTGGTTGACTAGAAGGAACTGAGGCACGTCCTTTGCCCGCTTCAGGTGAACTTCCCTCTAGAACATCTTAGTACAGCTTTCATTCTTAGGGAATATAGGAAGAACCTTCCATATGTTGTGGTTCAATTTTATCCTCCCTTTAAACTTTATTTTTGTTTATTCTGTGGTATGGTAATGTGTGATAAGTAGTTTGAAACAAAGGAAAATACAATTTAAACCTGAATTCAAATTTCGCCGTTTCAAACTGATTTTATCAGCTTTTTCAATATAAGGAAAAGCGTAATATTCTTGTCTAGAATTGGACACTACAGTCAATAGGATGAATGACGCAAAGGTCGCTACCTTGAGAGATAAAGGATCGGAAACTCGGAAGGAACAACAACAATTTCACCCTCCAAACAAGTCATTTTAATTTCTTATCATAACTTTCTCGCAGCAAATCTTACAATTGAGCAGCTGACTATTGGGTGAGAAGGGTAATTTGACTTGCTGTCTCCAGCCTGTCATGGCAGGACCTAATATGAAATCAATTTTCAACAGTAGCCTCGATTTTCAGTCGCAAGGTACTAAATCTCTAATTCTTAACAAGTAAAAGGTCTCCTGAAAAATTGGGAGATAAGTATGGGCTATGAGGAGTTTAGTTTATAATTACAACATGTCCTTGCTCAGTTATGGAAAACGTACATTTACTAATTTCTAAGTATGCGCCCACAGTCCAAGTTCACTTTTGTTTAATTATAAATAATTCATAAAACGATCATGTGCGAGGTAGACCATTGGGCATATTTTTATATTTTCTAACAAAGCTACGCTTTTTTCCCTCCTTTTTCGAACCGGTAGCTCTTATCAAAAAAGGCTATTTCTAATTAAAAAGTAGTGTTTACTTCAATTTAGAACTGAAAGCGGAAATTTGTTAGATTTGAATGTATATTTGTTTAAATAAGTTGGCGTGCAGTTAAGTGGTAGCTGTAAAGCGAACTGCTTTGATTGAAACCCAATAACCGTCACAGTGGTAGAAATGAAATAATTTATTACTGCGGAAGCTGCGGGGGGTGGGGGGGGGGGGTGGGGGGGGGGGCGGGCGGGCAAGTGAAGGCGTAGCTACCTACGGTAAAACTCTATACATTTGGCCCGCCTAAAGGGCGTGGTTTTTTCGCTGCGGTTAATTTTGGTCTCACAAAAGTATGGATTTTGCCCAGTGCAATATATGATGTGAAATCCGTATGGTTTTCTAGGGAATTACGACAGCATATAAATTTATCTGTTTTTGCTCTAAATGAATAAGATCCAATGAGAAATTTCGTTTCAGAATTACATTCTACAATGGTTTTACTTTTCTACTATTCTTAAAGCTTTTTAAAATGTCAACAGTAAGATGATGATGATGATAATAATAGTAATGATGATAGATTCTTTTGCCTTAATCTTCAGATAACTTAACAAGAACAGATCATGGGCAACTTCCTACCGACTTTATATGGCAGTTATTTGGCGCTAATGTAATCACTTTCGTGGCCTCATTATTTGGCAATTCAGTTATCATTCACGTCATAAGAACAGACCATTCCATGAAGACTACCACAAACTATTTGATCTTGAATCAAGCTTGTGCTGATATTTTGACGACAACCCTTCAGACATTCAGCTATTTTTTACTTTCTCTCGGGAGTAAGTGGTTTGGAGGATTATGGGGAGATATCACGTGCAGATTGTTAAAAGCGAGCGTTGTTATTCTTCCTGTTTTCTCTGTTTGGATTCTTGTTGCCATTGCTGTTGATCGCTTTTATGCCGTAACGCGACCTTTCATGACCTCTCCTTTATCTCGTCATTTCAAGAAATCAGTTGTCTTTCTGTGGGTTTGGTCTATTGCTTCTGCAACTTACTACGTTCCCTTAGCCAAGTTAGAAGTAAGAACTGGCGGTCATTATCATTGCAACCTGAATACTTTTCCAGTTGAAAAAAAGCATGCGGACGCCTGGAGAGCAATCGGAATCTCCGAGCTTGTCCTTAACTTTTTCCTTCCTCTTTTGCCAATCATAGTTCTATATTCAATTGTTTGCCTTAAACTATGGTCACGTGACATACCAGGAGAAGGAACCAATCAGAATGAGCGGCAAGCCAAAGCGTTGAAAATAGCTAAGAAAGTGACCCGGATGATGATTGCTGTGGTGGTGTTATACCTACTCTGTCGGCTGCCTTACTTCGTTATGATTTGTCGCAGTATTCTTCGTTATGGTTATATCAAAGTAAATCCTAGTTTGCTTTTGTTTATCGTTTGGTTAACAATCGCTTACAGTGGACTTAATCCATATGTTTATCTCACATTTAGTCAAAAGTACCGAAATGGTTTTAAACTTTTATTTGCGGAATGCCTTGGAAAAGTCCACAATTTCGTTTCTGCTCGTTCTCAGAGCGTAGAGTTGGAACAAATATAAAAACAATATGATTTTGTATGTTCGGTCGGTTATACAAAGGAGTTCGAAATCTGCAACTGTTGTTATACTGCCAAAAAAGTATGTGTCACGAAGCAGAATAGCTCACTGAATTAATTCAATAAATTAAATGTAAAGTTTTATTTCATTGTTCTCAACTGAGTACATAGAACTTGCCTGCCTTTCAAAATACTTTGCTTTGATTTACACCTTCCTTGCTCAAGGCTTCTGAACATGCATGTAATCAAAACTGTTATTTAAAGCTCCAGAGATAAGAAATCATTTTGATGGCGGCAACGAATCTTAGAAGTACGTTTTAAATAACTCCCACTAAATAAATAGCCATAAAATTGCTTTGTTTTGCTTTATGCTGTTTTTTTGTCATGCAAATAAAACTGAAATGAGAAAACTCCCGTAACTATCATACTGTGCTGGTAAACTGCATAGTAGCGTATTAATAGTACTGAATACATTGGTTGAGCTAGAAGGAACGAGGCACGAGTCAGGTAAACTTCCCTAGAATAGCTTTGTACAGCTTAGTAAGAAGCAGGGCTGTTTTGAAAAACAACACCAGATAGAACCACAAGTGGGAAAACAATCATACATTATATTTTTAAAGTTTTTATACGACAAACTAAAACATTACCTACAAATTACCATTTTTCGTAAGAAACTCCTCACTGTTCAGGCAAATTAATACTTCCTCCACCACTACGCCCTTAATGTAAATAAAACTAGTCTATGTTTTAATAGCTCCCCAAAGAATGATTGAATGAATGAAAGAATCATCTATTTCTGGTTTTCAGTGTGGGAAGGGCACACAGAGATGTAGGCAGGCCTTTTTTTCCCGCTCTCTAGCTTCTCACAACACCCATTATCTAAACGTCTGCAACAGTCTACTTCATACAAAAGTATTTTATATATTTTCTTACATTTCAGTCAGTTTGGATGCCACAATTTGCTTTTACTGAATAAAAGAGGATTGCTATTTTTATCGTTAGGTTCACGACTCTTGGATTATACAAATTCTATCCGCACAATAGGAGCAAACTCAAACTATTTATTTCTTCACAGTGATGCAAAATGCATTACTTTTTATTAGTAATAGGCTAGCACTTCCCTTTGTAATTTTAATCATATTCAGCAGGAGGCTAACGATAACTTATATAATAATCATGTGTTGGTAATTTTTTTTCTTAGTTTTAGTTCTCATATTTTTTTGAACAACGGACGAGGAAGTAAAAAATGGACTTGATAAATAGAACTCATAGAGGTATGAGCCTTCCATGCGCGGTCAGTCACTTCATTATTGCAAGAGTAATATAAGTCTTACACACAATCGGTATTTTTTGCTATTTTGTAGATATATGTTTAAGTTTTCCCTACTTTAATGCAACTGTCCTTAAGACGTTCTCTAAAAGACAGTGGCAAATATCACAGTGCAGAGATAGTAAAAACCGCCGACTGAAGCCGAACGTGTTTGTACGTTCTAATAATATATAGATTCCGACGGCCGGCTAATGTTCACCTTTTTACTTGAAAGTTTAAAACGTTGTAAAGGAAATTGAAAAATATAAACTAGAGCCAGCTGGCAAATGTTGAACCAAGTTTATGGAACGTTGTCACTCACGTGGCCAGCATCTATGCAAAGTTATGGGAACAAAAGAAAGCAGGATTGGCTTAGAACACCAGCATGGCCGCCGTTTCATTGTTTTGCAACACCAGGGAGTTTTAGCAGCGACGACGGAAGGGGCAGCGAAAATGTCACTTTTAAAATAAATTAGCGTTTTTTCAAACGTTGTCGCGTTTATTCCAATTTGCTGAAAATATCTAAAGTAGGCAAATTTTCCTGGAGTTGATTTCTTGGGACCGCACTCAAGTTTAGAAAAAGAAAGATAACTTCGTCGTCGCCTTGTTTACGTCCGTCATAAAACGTAAAATTAGGTATTTTCAAGTCGTAGTCGTGCAGTAACGGCCGGCAAAGAAGTGTACAAAAAAGCGTAATACACGTGCAAACTTGTTGTTTTGCTTAATAAACCTATTGCTGTTATGACGTTCTCGTCGCCGTCGCCGTTGTCGTTGCTAAAACTCCGTACCAACATGGCCGCCGTGACTTCGTGTGAACGCTCTATAATGGGAAGATGTGGAAGTGCTAAACTGGCAAGACTCTGTTTTACAATGCGCGTACAAATCAGCTCTAGTTATTTTCTTCTTTTAATCAACCATGTATAGAAGTATGCACCGTTTAATTTTCATAATTAGAGACATAACAAATATACCCTTTTCCTTTTTGTAGACAACGTTACTGGAGTAACAGAGAAAATGCCTCCTCAGCAACAAATGTGGTTATCATTGGCCCACTCCATTATAATCACAATGTCGTTACTTGGCAACTCAGTCATCATTCACATAATAAGATCCGACAACGCCATGAGGACCACCACAAATTTCCTCATTTTGAATCAAGCATGCGATGATTTGTTGATAACAATCACACAGTCAGTGAATGTGTTCCATCACATCTATCTTGACGGTTTGTGGATTGGGGGACTGTTTGGCCAAATCACATGCAAATTACATCTCGTCATCCTGTCCATTGCACCGTATTTTTCAGTTTGGATCCTTGTACTGATCGCAGTTGATCGCTTTTGTGCGGTGAATCGACCGTAACAATTATCGCCAATCTCCCGACATTTGAAAAAAGCCATTCTCTTTATTTGGCTGTGGTGTTTTGTTTGTTCAATAAACGTCCTTGTTAACGGAGGCTTGGAAAAAGACAAACGAGCTTGGCGTTGTGACTTGGAAAGTGCCGTAAATAATTGGACAGCTGTTAATGTAACTGATGTTTCTTTGAACTTTTTTCTTCCACTGTTATTAATAACGGCACTATACGCTGCTGTTTGTATCACACTCTGGTCACGTGAAGTTCCAGGAGAAGGAGCCAATCAAAACGCGCAACAAGCTGAAGCCATGAAAACGGCCAGAAAAGTCACCCAAATGATGATTGTTGTGGTAATCTTATTTGTTCTCTATTGGCTTCCATACTTAATAATAGTCTTTTTACAGCTATTTGGCTCCATGAAAATTAGTCTACCAGTAATGTCATTCATAGGTTGTTTAGTGCAGTCGTACAGCGGACTTAATCCATTCATCTATGTAACATTCAATCGCAACTTTCGACTTCGTTTCAAGCAGCTTGCCAGACATTTTGCCGGGAAAGTACTCTGTTTTACTCCGCGATTTCAAAGCTTTGAGCTTGGGGAAATTTAAATGAAATTTGAAATCTTTCCGCTTGCTCTTATAATGATGGATGCATGATGTCACATTAGTCAATTTCCATATCTCCCATAATACACCTCGTTTTGCCCCATAGATTTTGCATAAACTTTGTCTTTATAGATGCTTTTCATTTCAGCCATCCCAAGAGAAATTGAAGGCAATGCTTATGCAAAATTTTGGTGAGCAAACAAGCTGTATTATGGGAGATACCTGGAACAGTGTAATGTGCAAATGGCGAATTAAAAAATAATGACCAGACAACAACAGCCCAATGTAATTTGTGGTATCATTATTTCTTTCTGAATGATGTTTATTTAAATTTTGATTTTATCCAGGAATAATTTTCTGCTTTGGTGACTGTCAAAGAGTTGTTGAGGCCTTAAATGTAAATGTAATAAATGTTCCCAAATGTACCAAAGGTCCTGAGTGTAATAACTTTTGGTCCTAAATGTAATAAAGTGTAATAACTTTGGGTCCCAAACATCGTAAAGTCACTAACTGAAACATGTAACTGTCTGATGCGATAACGTCATTAGGCAGGAGATTCACTTTCTATGCCTCATTGTGTTATTAAAGAAAAGCAGCAAACAACAAAATCATAAATGATCATGATGATATTGGTGAAATTTATCTGAAACCAGAACAGAGCTCTTAACAAGCCGTATACGCCCGGCCGTGTTAAATCTGGGCCTGATATTAGGAAAAGAGGAAAAAATAACTGGGGGGTTAAACCATGTGTCATTTGTTTCTGGATTTGGTGGTACGGGGGTAGATTGGTAGCGGTGACCGGCTGCAAGTAGTGCGATATTTTTGGCCATTGCCATTGCTTGAATTGTTTCAGTCAGGAACTTTCTTACATTTAGAGCCATAATTAATAATATACACGAAAAAATTACTCCTAACGACAATTTTTTATCGACTTTTGGTTCATCCCGTTGTCTCCACTCTCCCCCCAGTAATGTTGTGGCCAACTGAAAGCACTCATTTCCACCCATTTTGCTCAAAATTCAACTTTTTGCGGGGTGGGAGGGGAGGTGTCGCTAGTTTTGCTAATATCATTGGAAAGGTCCCAACAGTTTTGATCTCCATTGCAGCCCTCAGTCCGTAATCCACAGTTCGCAGTCCACGTTTGATGCCAAGCGACCGCTCCTTGTCAACTTTGTCGCAAAGCTTCCTGGGGGCGTCCCCTTTTAAACTTTAATGCGCATGACTGAAGCATTTTTCTCTTGGAACAGTAAATATGGGGAATGGCTACGAGTTTGCAGGCGAAAATTGAGAGTTTGGGCGAAAAATTACGGGAAGAAAACAAATTAAGGGAATGTGAACTGCTGGAAAAAGATGTTCAACAATCCACCTGCCCAAAGAAGCCTCTTTTGAGTCTCGATCTACCAACGAGTACCCGTCAACGTCGACCAGGTGAGTTGATTGTAAATCTATAGGCCACCATGAAATCTTCAACAGACGTTCCAGTGTATTTTGTCTTTGTGGAATTTAGCTTGTTTTGTCGGTGAATAAGAGTTAGAGTGACAGGATTTTGTAGTGTGATTAAGGTGTTTTCGCGTTTTAAAAGCCAAATTTTTGGATAAAGATCTTGCAAGTGCATGCGTTTAATGAGTTTAATACTAGTGTTTATACTGCTTTGTATACTAAAAGAACTTGGCAGATGGTCATTCATATATTTGAATGAGGTGTTATAAAATTCAATTTGAATGTGTCGTAGCTTTCTCTAACGTAAGTTAGAATTTATGTCAAGATGTGATTGATAAGTTTCGATAGGTCTTAATAGCTTGAATAAAGGCCAATGGAGCTCAGTTAAAAACGTGTTTAATCTTGTTTTGTAGATTAGAGTTCGTCTCTGTTCTATTCAACAGTAGTTGAAATATGGAACAGAAAAGGGATATCAATAAATCTTTCATGTTAGTTTACTGTTTCGTTTGTACTTATAACAGTGTTTGAAGAAAGGAAAAAGATGTTAGTAGTGTATCACTGAATTTAGATATACATGTACTGAAAAGCACTCAGTTACTGGAAGAAAGGCAGTGTTTTTAGCTTAAAGAAAGGGATATTAGTATTGCTATACAAGGTACATAAATTAATTTGCATGGTGATCATGTTAAAAACAATAATCAAAACATGCAAAGTGATTTGTTGTTAGTTCTAGGCTACACTAAAAAATTTCCTATAAATGCTGTAATTTTAATGCTCCCAGTAAGTAAGTGAATGAAAGAGCTCTGATCTGTTCTATCTTATCTGCCACAGGCAATTTATGTGTTCCATCCCAGCCAAGGTCGGGAAGACAGCGCCGTTGTCCAAGAGCAACAGGAAGTCGAAACAAAGATGATGACAGGTACATTATATTTTATTATTTTTATTAATTTTCTTTACATAAAATAATAATATCGTCAATTAGGCTTAACAAATTTTACATACACGGTAATATTCGTGTGGGCAATGATAGTTTAGTTTATGTGTTTTGAGGTTCAATCTTATTCTGGGTTCAAATTTTATTTTCCTTTTTTATGAGCATTGTTATGTATGAGAATGAGTGTAAAGCAAAAGAAAATGAAATGAAAACCAGGGATTAAATTGAACCACAACATATAAATAGGGTGGGAAAAGCAATTTCTTGGAGTATTTCTTCTGCATTTTTTGTACATTACACTGTATGTGCTGTCCAAGTGAGAAATTTCATAGTACCGGTAATTCTATTTTTTAGTTGTTTTATAATCTATTTGGAAACCAGAAACATTCAAATAAAGATCTCAGAAGACTACAAGAACACTCTTTATTTGAACTTTGTGACTTTTTAAGGCTTTGTTCTACAGAGGAAGTGCTCAAAGTAACCACAGCTATTTTCAGGTTTATGATACAGCATACACTGTTAATATACATACAAATCTAGAATACAATAGGCATGACATTGATCAATTTGGTCTGAATTACAAGTCACTTACTTTTCTGAACAGTACGTAGTAGATGTTTCCTGTATCCCCTTCTTTTAGTGTTGGGTTTGTCAAGAGCACAATATTAGCAATAAATTAAGTTGCTGTTTTTTTTAGAGGTTTAATATTAATTTGCAATTAAGTTGCTGTTTTCTACACTGCAGTGCTCAAATTGAAATAAAGCTTCAAGAAATTACCAAACAGACTGGAATCCTAAAGCTAAGGGATGCGGTTAGTAAAAACACAGTTTACATTGTAAATTACAGTAGTTGTAACTAAGGTCATTATATTTTTCATGTTGTCTCAATCAATTTTCCTAAGGCAAGAGCACTGTAAATATATATTTTGTGGTTCAATTTTATCCTTGGTTTAAATTGTATTTCCCCTTGTTTTAAACTCATTATCATGCATTACCATACCCAAAAACAAAGGGAAAAAAATACGAACCAAGGATGAAATTGAACTGCAATATACAGTATACAATAAACATAAATGTCATGTAATGGAATTTTTTTTATAAAGCTTACAAGTACAGTGTTTTTGTATGTCCATCAGAGCTTTGGTTTTACTATTGATGATTTGGAGGCCATTGAAGAGATTGGAAGTGGAACATGTGGCCAAGTGTGCAAGATGAAGCATAAACAAACAGGAGATGTCATGGCAGTCAAGGTACAGACCATAGGCTTTTTCCCTTCAATTAGCAATACTTGACTTCCTCAATTAAAGTAATTTCTTTAAGCAGATGTGGTTAGAACTCCATGTATACAATGAACAGCCCTATTGACTGGAACATCCGTGACGTTTAAAAAACAAACAGTTCATTAGATAATTTTTTTTCCCAAAAGAACGATGTTGTACAGTCACATAGTCGTTCAAATATTTGCATCGTCTATCAGTGCTTGCAGTGCAGTGTTCTGTAACGGTTTGAATTGCATTGCTTAACTTACATACGATGATAACTTTTACCCGCAAACAGAAAATGCGACGGAGTCAAAACAAAGAAGAACAGAAGAGAATTCTAATGGATCTTGAAGTAGTTATGAAGTGCCACAGCTGCCCATTCATTGTCAATTGCTTGGGATCATATATTTCCAGAGTGAGTCCCTTCTTGTTATTGTTGAAGGTTACTGACTTTTGTTCATTCATTATTTTTGTATCCTGTTTAAAAACAGGCTGTTTTTTCAGTGTCATCTTTTCACTAAAACTGCAACCTTATCAGAATGCAGCTTCAGGATTTTGCTTCTGTGCAAAGAAATGCTATTTCTGATACTCGATATAATGATGCCATCATGAAAATGTCCACGTTTTTTTTTCAGCTGAATTTGCTCAAGTGTAGATTGAAAATGTTATTGTAGCATGAGTACTATTTTAATTTTATCGAGGTTTTATTTACATGTATTTGTGTATTATTTTGGTAGTCTGATGTGTTTATTTGTATGGAATTGATGACAACATGCCTGGATAAGTTAATGAAGAAACTTAGTGGACCAATTCCAGAAGAGGTGTTGGGGAAAATATCAGTTTCTGTAAGTATTGTGTCTAATGCATTTACATGTAACAGTTTGTCATTTACATGTAAGGAGTTTTTAATACTGTTGAACTTAAATACATGTAACTTTGCAAAATTAATTCCACATTCATCTGTTTTTACATGTAAACTGTACAATGTATGTTTTGTTTTCCTACTAGAGACCATGTGATGATAGCCAAAAAATTCTCTTTTTCAAAAAAGTGTTGTCTTATCCACATGCATGCATGCATGATTTATGAAAAGACAAAAGGCAAATTACCTTAAGAACATATCAAGTGGTATGAATTGGAAAAACAAAAAATACAAGCTGTAAAGGTCTTTTAATGATGTGTTCCAAGTAACATACAAGCAGAGTTTGTAACCAGTACTCAGTGAGTTCGTTTAATTGACTGTTCAAATAATAGTACATGTAACAGTATATTACGTACATTACAGTTTTCTTCACAATTTTCTGTAGCAACATTTTAGGCAATGATGTGTACACTTTTTGCGGTCTTTAAGCAAGGCAGATACTTGTATTTCATTGAATTTAAAAACAACTTTATTGGTGAAAATTTGAGAATAGCACTTGCATAATTATAAGTCTGAAATCCAGATTAGCTGAAATTTGTTGGTGCCAAATGCCCCAAAAGTTCTTTAATCCGCATAAAGAAGCTCACGTGGAAACTTTATGTCACACGGTGGATTTTACATTGTTTATTTATGCATGTATCCCTTCACTTTATTGGTGTATGAGCTGTTTCATTTGTATAATATGTACATGTGTCCATGTTTTTCTCAGATTTTGTTTAATTTGGTGATGCCATACGAACATGGCAAGGCCAGAGAAAATCAGTTCTTTAGCAGTGGGGGTAACTTTATATTAAATTGTAATCATTATGTACAACATGTTTGCAGTAAGTGTATTTTGTTTCAGATTGTAAAAGCTTTAAATTATCTCAAGGAGACTCATGGAGTTATGCACAGAGGTACATAGACTGTAACTATACCTGTCAGACAATAATGCCCTTGCTGTTATGTGATTGGATGCAATTTGAGATCAGTTATTGTCTTACAAATCACATCCAATCACGTACAGTCCACGAAAAATTTCATCTGTACAACACAACTAATAAAAAAATAATGCTTATTTAAGGTATTTACATTGCTTTGATAAAATCATGGAGAGCTCTTGAAATTTCATTACAGTCAACTCTCTCTTAATGGATACCTCATTAAAACTTACACCTATAGTTTGTTTCTTCCGTTCTTGACTCCTCTATAAGACAGACATCTCTAAGGCTGCTGCCTAAGAAAAAAAGTTTGGAGCCCAAGCCACATTCTAGGAGCCATGCACTGATCGATAACCTAAAATAAGTAAGCAGGTGCTCAAAACTTGATTCACGCGCCTCTAAACCCAATTCGTTCGAATTTCGTGAAAAGTGCTTCTTTGTTTACTTTTATCAGTGGAAATTTTTTTGCCTCAGTCAACGAACACACGTTTTAAGTTTTTGTTTCAAAAGCGCAAAATGAGCAGGGAATCTATTGCTATAAGAATCATAACTTTTAGGCACCCAGGCAGGCTCCTTATTTTAGTCACCCACGAGCAAATCATAGGAGCCTCTGGCGACTGAGTGCCTGTTAGGAAGCAGCCTTGATCTCTGTAAGATGGGCACAATATGGTACCAGTCTCAAAGGTTTCCGTCTTAGAGAGAATTCACTGTAAACACTTAATTTGTAATTTAGCATTACTAATAACAAGTAAGATATAAAAAGAGGAAATAGCATGTAGATAGTAAAAGATAACTTGAGCCAAGTCAGTGTAGGCTTCTCTGAAGTACTACATTTGTGTGTGTATGTCTAAAGTAGTTTCTAAAACTTATCAAAATATTATTATTCTCATTCCTAATATAGTCCTCTGAATTATTTGTGTAAGTGAAAAAAAATGTCAGGTGCAGTGTACATCAAGTCTGTATGCTTACTTAGGTCCAGTTTACATGTATGTGACAAACCAAGAGTCATGAAGAGATTGTTGTATTAACGAGGTGGTCATACATTGTATTACTGAAGTTGACTGAAGAAAGAATAATCAGGGTGGTTAAAATTTATTGTGGCATACTGTGGGGTTGTAAAAAGGACAATAAATAAAATGAAATTGTTCTGTTGTTTCTCTGATGAGAGTTTACAGACTGTAATCTGTTCATTGCTAGATGTTAAACCATCCAATGTATTGCTGGATCAGAACGGTGCGGTGAAACTTTGTGATTTTGGCATAAGTGGTCGATTGGTGGATTCTAAAGCCAAAACAAGAAGTGCTGGGTGTGCAGCTTATATGGCGGTAAGTTTTGTGCCAAGGTTGTCATTAGAACTTTTTCTGAGAGTGACCAAAATCAGTTTTCTCCCAACAACATCAAAAGATAATCAAGATAAAAGGTTACGACAATTAATAAAAATAAATGGCAATCTAAAGGATTACATTCTCTCAACTAATAATTAGGAAATATGTGGATATGAGGGTTCTAGCTTTTAACCCTTTAAACCCTCAGATCAAAATTTGAATTCTCATTTGTTGCCCCTATTCACTTCCTACAGAAGTAGTGGGCAGAAGGTGATAAAATATCAAGCAAATTCATCTTGTGTGATCATGTCCGTAATTCTCATGACCACTCTGTTTCACAAAGCATTGATATTACATGCAGAAATTTGATGCTGATCACTCTTATGGCTTAAAGGGTTAAGTGGCTCTTTCTAGCAGCTTCAGTGGTTTGTTATCTGGTTTATATCAAAAGGTTATCAAAACGTGGAAGGGACGTGTCATGACGTTGCTTCCCTTATAAAGGTGATATGTAATTCTTACCATCGCACATGTCTCAACAGCCAGAGCGCATTGACCCTCCGGATCCAATAAATCCAGATTATGATGTCAGAGCAGATGTGTGGAGCCTGGGAATAACTCTGGTGAGGAGAGCAAAGTTATGTAGACAATAATTCCGCAGTTTTTATTAAACACATGTTCAATTGTCTTGTAATTCTATGTGTTACTATACACAACTTCAGAAGGTTTATCTATGCATGCATGTGATTACCGATATGTTGCTAAGACCAGTTTGGGGACCTGTATGTATGACACTGATTTTGTAGCAACTAGTTATAGTGTGTCCTGGGACTCATCTTGCAAAAAATCATGAATCCCAGTTGAGAACCATTGAGTTCCAGTTCAAAAAACAATGAGTCCGAAACTGAATTTTTTGGGGCCTTTATGTAACGCAGACAATTAATCTGAAGACAGACTCCCAAACTCTGAATTACAGTTTACTGGAATAAATACTGACTCCTTCTATCGTAAAGCAAAACAAAGACTAAAAGAAATATACCTCGTTAAACAGCAGCCTCAAGAACAGCCACAGAAATCACACGAACAGGATATTCTACAAAAACATCTTCAAATCGATCGGTCGATGTTTGCGTCCCACGCGACGCATACCATGAATTATTTTGCGTCTTTGGCGCTTTTTATGCGTCAGGGACGCAGGATTCAGAGGTAACAAAATAACTGAGTATGACCAGGAAGAAAAGAAACTTTAATTTTTTATTATTAAACAAATGTTCTGTGCTGTTTGTCTTTTATTCCAACAGTGTTCAGCAGTCTTTGCTCATTCTTTTTTTTAATTTTTCTTTTTTACCTTAACGAATTACCTGGCCCGTTTTTGCCCTGTTGTGCGTTGTAGTGTAAATTGCTACGGTAGCAAAACGAACAAAACATGCATGGCATACATTTCTTTACAGTTAGCACACGCGCAAACGACCTGCTGCGTACAGAATACCTTACATAGTACTCTGCTCAAAAGATTCGTGGTGTTTTGGTGTCTTTCTCTATTTATTTACAGTAGCTTTGCAGCTGTATGTTTTGTTCCTGTGTTTCAGGTTGAGCTTGCCACAGGAGAGTTTCCATACAGGAACTGCACCACAGAGTTTGAAGTGTTGTCTCGTGTCATGAGTGAGGATCCCCCTGAGCTACCTAAGGACGGGAAATTTTCCAAGAACCTCAATACATTCGTGAGGACTTGGTAAGTGGAGATCAATTATCAGGGGCACCCAACGTCAATTTTCGGAAAATATCTGTTCGGAAGACGATTTGAGATCTAGAATTTTCGGAACATTTGTTGTAAAATTGCTTGCTTCCCTGCCTCCCCTTGAAATCCGAACAGGTGAAAAATTTTTAGGGGATAAAAAAATGCCTATATCTACTGTTTAAAAACTAAAAATACGTTTAACAATGCTATGTTTAAGTGGTTTTGAACTTTTTTCTCGTTGGGTGCCCCTGAATTATGTGAGTAAGACCTACTGACCATACAAGGTACATGTGAGATAGCGCATGCGTCGCACAATGGTTAAGTGAGCTTTGAGGCTACGACCGAGCATGCTCGGAAAATGCGCCGAACTCAGCTGCCGCTGACCGCCATGAGCATATCGGCTAATCTTTGTTGTTAACTCAGTTCCGAATTGCTTTTAACCACATTAAAAATTTTGCCGCTCAATGAAAACTCGAAAAGAGGCCATATTGCAAAAAGTAGCGGCCCATTCAAAAAAAAAAAATGAATGTGTTGTATTCAATACCTGAGCTAAGCTGAACTGAATACACTGTACTTTTTTCAGTGATTACTGTGAACAATCAAGTCCTATTTTGTTGGTTTGTTTTAAGTTTCTGTATATCAGCAATATTATAACAAAGATGTACTTTCCCATCTTTTTAGCTTGGTGAAGGACTACAGACACAGACCAAAGTATAATAAATTATTGGTAAGTACTGTTTTTTTTGTTGTTGTTGTTAAACTGTATGGTGTGTAATTTCGATGCTCTTCGAGATTTTTCCTTCGCCCTAAAAAGACTGGCGCCTGCTACGCTGGCTAAATCAGGTACATCTGGCTTGCGAAAAGTTTTGCCTAATTCGGACCTTTTCTTTGCATCAACGGTCGAAGCTTCATACATGTATATCTAAAGTCAGTTCGATATTAATGTTATCCCCGCGAACAAGGATCAACACTCAAATATTTGGCCTCATCGATCGAAAACCATTTTGATTTTATGTGTTTTTTGCTCCCGCGGCCGAAGACGTTACAGCTGAAATTTTAGCGACAAACCTTCTTCTTTCTTCATCTCAGCGTAATGTTATAATTACAATCTCATTTTCCCTAACATTATCCTCTGTATAAGTGCAGTACTGTTGTAGCTTCAACGCTAACGTCGATACTCACCTCTGCACTGAAACGTCCAGTAGATACATTTCGTATTATGCTTGGTACCTTCTCTCTTGCTACTCTGGGTGCCAGAGACCACTTCGCCGTTTCGGCGTCGTCTCCCGTGGCTCCGGACTTCGGCCGAAGATCTGTCGGCCGACAAGAAGCATACTCAGGGTACTTTTCTACCAAACCTTGAACACTGTTACTTTTTTGTTTAACAGAAGCATCCCTTTATTCTTGGATTTGAACATAAAGAGGTCAATTTAGCGGGCTGGCTTGCTAGTGTTCTTGAAGATTCACTCTTTCCTGGGACGGAAGTTTAGAGAGCGGTACCGGTAGAACTAAGGCGCAGATTTATTATTATAAAAACAAAGATTCTTTAGTTTAGAGAAGACATGTATTGTGAAAAACGAAATTATCCTATAGTTAAAGTTGCGTTCTCATCGTTTTTTTTATGTTTCTTGTATAGTTCATATTTGACCATGAAATCATTCGATAAATGCTGTATAATTGTTGCATGAAAAGTTATATTATTTTTTGTAGAAGACAAAAGTGAGTTTCTGCTTTGTCATTTCGATTATTGATGTGTACGGAACATGATTCTTGTAGAAGAAACAAATTATCAGACTTTTCAAAGTTTTCTCTAAGAGAAAGTAAACCCAATTCTGATTTTTTAAAAAAGACAATGAAAAAAGCTAGTGTAAAAAGAGGCAATGTCATCCATTTTGCTCTCACTCTGAAAAATGACACGTTTTCCCGGGGGAACATTAAATTGTCTAGTTCCGTACTAAATACGTTGAGGCTCCTGTTGTATAAAAAGGGAAATTGAACTATTTATTTTTGTGAAATGTTTCGTGCAGATCGCTGAGTTCAAGACTCCACCATTTCGATTGGGCACGAGTCGAAAATAACGTCCCCAGATTTCGCTCGGTTTTATGAATTCAAGATGACGACCTCTCAATCTAGGCAACGGCACCAGAAACTAGAGAACTGTAAGCATTCGGCTTTCAAAAATCGCGTAAGTTAAACTATATTCAAAGTACATTTTGATCTCCGCCCTTTTTCTCCGTGAGTATTTTTCTCGCAAGAAGGAAGTATTTTGGCTGACGTATAAACTCCCCCCACTACCATCGGAAAAGGGCCAAAAAAATTGGTGACATTGCCTCTTTAGTTCCCCCTAAATCGCCGTTGACGTACGATTTAAATTAAGGGCTACACGCACAACTGTATTGAATTAAAGTACTGCTGGTTGACGGGTACATGTAAGACTTAAATCTAACGAGTGGCACAAAATTTTGATCTTCTTTTGTAAGGCGCCAAATTCAAATTCATTCAACTCTCTCTTAAAGAACACCTCGCTAAAACGGACACCTTTAGTTGGTCCTTGCCTTTCTTTACTCCCTTCTGTTGAATATCTATAGGACGGACAATTCTCTAAGACGGACATTGAGTGCCGCACGTACAAGAAGAGTTTAAATACATTACAAGTTTTTAGAATTTGAAACTGTTCTGTTTGAGGAGATACAAAATTGACGTTTGGGAAAAAATTTATCATAAGCGTCTCCTTCTATCTGAAATATCGATCTATCATTTAAAGTTCAATGTCAATAAACCTTTAGTTGCCCACAGCTTCTACTCTGCCCTGATTTTGATGCTTACATAAAGGGAAGTTCTCATAGAAAGCATAGAAGTAATACGTTTTTCGTTCATGCCTCTCGGAAAATCTATAATGGATTGTAAGTTAAATCCGCGGTATCACTCTTGTAGGGAGTGACATGTCATACCCGGCATATTGTAGTCTGTAGAATTAAAACGCAAACTTTTTTATAGTCAAAGAGTGTTTTCATTATTTTGAATAACAGTGTTATAACATTAAATAAAGTAATGAAGTTCAGTTTATTTTTAGTGAAGTTGTCTTTATTACTTATTCGAAACTATTTAAAACAAATTGTGCGAGTTAGAGTAGGTTAATGATGATCACAAACGACAAACGTAGAACATTTAGGCTGAGGTGCAAAAGCTTGTTAGGTTAAGCTAGAAAAACCTCATACAGACCTCTGAAACTTGTAACATCTTGGCAAATCCGTGTAAAAATCAATGAAATCAATGCATGTAAACATGCTGGGAGGCATTAGGGACACGTCAACTAAATTTATCCGGGAATTATTTCGGTATGTCGTGTGGTAGACCGATACTACCCAGCTCTTATTATAAGAATGGCAGTTGCCGATAACTTTATCACAATGAAGATGCAATTTTCCCGTGTTAACTTTGTTGACCATGACAACAAATTTTGGACCAAATCATGACCGCAAATACTCCCTTTTCGTTCAAATCGAGTTTATTCAGTCGTCTGTGCCCAACGTACAATACACATTTCCTTTTTTGTGAAACTACTTATGAGTTTTTGAGTGGGAATATACGCAAACGAAGTAATAGCCCAATAATTATACTGACGGTGAATGTTAGATGGGTCACCCTCCTCAGCGAACACGAACACTCTTTTATTTTGTTTTCTTCAGGATGATAAATTTTTAATGGCCAAATTTCAGTTGGAATAAATTTGTCGTCAGTTCTTTTTCAGCAGCCTTACCAGTGTCTTGGCAAAATACCTATCTCCTTACTTTGTATATACACCACTCGGTATTGGGACTACAGTTGACTCTCTCGTAACGGACACCTCTGTAAAACGGACACCCAGAGCTGGTCACTGTCTTTACTTTCTTTATCTGACTCTCTATAGGACGGACATCTCTTTAAGACGGTCCCAGCGGTGTCCATCGTTGAGAGAGTTGACTTTATATACATATAAAAAACTACTTCGAACTTTCTCTTCGAAGAGAATAGAGTCCATGAAAAGCACAATGTTCAATTGATAAAATTGTTATACAAGTGTTACAAGAACGCACCAGTAACTGTGTTATTCACAATGCTGGGAAGACGAAAAGAAAAAAAAAACATCTAAAATATGTTACACTATTTTACAAAGTCAAGTCCGCTTGTTATAACACCTCTCATTAACCTTGATGGTCGCCCTGGCTTTCTCCTCGGTAAGTGAAATTGTTCTTGTCTGTGGAAGAGACCTTCACTTCGTACAAGACACCGGACGGCAAAAGCTTCTGCATCTCCTTCCAAATGTATATTGAAACATTCTCCGTTGTACTGATTACGTTCTTGAAGTGAGGAATATCTAGATCCAAATTTTTGTGATCCAGTGGATCAATGACTGACTTGAGATGCTTGGTCAGTTTACCCAGATGCATAACCATAGAGGTTTTATGATCCTGTTTTCCGCGCAGCGTGATTTTTACTCTGTAGTTATGCCCATGTCCGTTAGGATTGGTGCATTTTCCGAACAGAAATTCGTTTTCCTCTTGACTGAGTTGTGGATTGAAAAGCCTATGACTGGCGCTGAATGTTTCTTTTCTTGAAACGTACACTATAGGCGCTGGGGTAAAGCTATGAGCCATGTTGATTGCCGCATTCGCTGATTAACAAAATGTGCAGTGAGTAGTTTGATAACTTTTTTTTTTTTTCCCAAAGATTGAGCACTTCTTATAATGAAATAAAGAAGTAAGGAGGAGGATAACGAGTTAATTAACACTAAATCAATCGTCATATACACCTAACTAACAGTACGTTACAACAAGTGTTCATTAATAAGCGTTGATTTCATTCTCTCTGATATTGATGCAAGTGTGGTTAGGTTTCTTACTACAATAACGTCATAAGGACGGTCTTATAATGTTATATCCACATGCATGCGAGTTAAAAATATAAAGATCCATGCGCTAATTGACCCATTATTTTAGAGGTGTTAATGTCTACTTTTTTTGTTGTTTCTCGTTTCTCCTTCTTTGCGGTATAGCACGAAACTGAAAAATGCAGCAATTCGCACAACGCCGTTTAGACCGCTTACGCAACTATAAGACGTAATCAAACAAAGCGCTCCTAAAGACAAAACATAAAGCAGTTTCAAGCATATTGTTCTTATGGGTGAGAAAACTGGTAATAACCGTAGAAATCGTAGTGTTTGGGTTAGGAGGTGGATTGTTGAGAAGCAGAATAAGGAGGCATTTTGAAATAGACAGAGGAAACGAACTGTCGTTGGAGGACTCGTCTATCACAAAGAACAACTTAAGACCAATTGCAATCCAACAACAAGTTAAACAACAAGTTTATTTCTTCTGTAAACAGAATCACAACACATACAGTTGTTGGACACCCAAACTAACGAAAAAGCCAAACTAGCTGGGTGACCATTACGTCAAACGGCAAACGTCAGATTTAAGTTGAGAAATTCTTAAAATAGAAAAGTTGCAGCTAAAAACAATCTAAAACAATTGTTATAAACAAAAATATCGTGAAGTAACTCATTTTTGGGGTAGAAGTAAAGAAATTTACCAGCCGATTAGGGAAAACTTGGTCACGTGGTACAAACCACGTTTACCGTTTGCCGTAAATAGGTGACGTCAGCGTGGGTATCGCTATAAAGTGCGGTGTATTGTGTATATGGTAAGCTGTTGGAAACAATGATTTAAAGAGAAATTGTTGCCCCTTCTTAGCTGAAAGATAATTATATTTTTGCGTCACCACTCTGTTTCATGCGATTTTGTAGCGAAGTAAAAAGGAGCAAAAGAAGAAAGCTGGTCGTAATAATGAAGGCGTAACCTTTTTCCCAGCAGCGCTTAGTCCCAGTAGTTCACTGCTAAACCGTGCGGTGTCTTAATTGTAAATTGTTCTCACTATCTGTGGTCTCACTGGTCTGGAGCCTACAGTTTCTGACAGTCAGAGCAACCTATAGCTGATTATTCAAGCAACTATCTGTATGCAGATGGGTGTCAAAGATGAATTATCTGTAGGTAGGCACGCAATGCATGGTTTTCAGCAGCAAAGTCAAGTTGACGGGTAGCGAAAGGCATCTTTGCTCACGCGCGCAAAGAAATTACCAGCTGTTGCAAGGACCACTTGGACAAACAGCAGCGAGGAAAAGCTGGATCTTTGTGTAGTTTCATGATCAGCAATATAGAATAGCACTTAAAATTGAAGGCAAGGCTGATCGGACAGGTATAGATTGGTAATTAATTTGCCCAATATTTCGACTAGACAAAACTAGTCTTCATCAGGGGCTAAAAAAGGTAAGTGAGTATAGAATAAACGGTTACAATTTTTAAAACAATACAAAAATGAAGACTAGTTATGTCTAGTCGAAATATTGGGCGAATAAATTAGCAATCTTCAGGTGTCCCATCAGGGCCTTGCCTTCAATTTTAAGAAAGTACCGCCCGTGCGCAACCCGCTCATGAAGTTCTGTAACTACCCGGCGGTGGTCTGCGTCTCCTGTTCTCGCACAATCCAGATAAGTTTAGTAACAGTACTTTTAAAGGGTACTTTTGTTGAGGATAAACCCTGCTTAAGTTGTTTTGGTGTCTAAAATTTAACCATGAGTTACAAAACAGAAAGTTACAGAAATTACTCAGCATTATTTAAGTTCAAATAAAGTGTACATGATCCGCCCATGAATTACTGGATTTTAAGTTTACTTGCGGCGCAGTTTTTCATATTTCAGACTAACGTCACAGCAAATCGCTCACGTTCAATAGGATTATTAAATCGTTACTTAAGTATTTCTCTTTGGTACATTCTCATTATTCGGGGTCATGAATGAGAAATATTTCAATGGAGCTTTTTCTGTCAGGTTTAATTTCCATGGAAACGGAGTACTTATAAGCTCAAAAAAAATTTAAGGGGGTGTTTGCGACCGCGCTCAAGTAAAGCAACATAAACGTTCATTTAGCTGATTTTGATTTTGAATGAGTATTACAACTTTTACACTTTTTTTAGCAGCAGTGTTAAAAACTAGGCATATATCATAGCATCATGCTGCAAAAATGTATATTTATGGATCTAAATTACCTTCTTAGAGGTAGTAGTAAGGCCTCGCCTGTCTATCATTTGTTTTAGACTCGGGCCTCTGATGTCTTGAAAACACCAAGGCTTTAAAATATTTTATTTGTGTAACTAAATAATATCATTTAAAATATGCTTAAGTATAAGCGTTGGTGTAAACAGGTCATTATTCAGGATTAGGTTATTTAAGCCTGAATTTAATTATATATTTAAACGATATAAGTTCGATATTGCTATGCAAAAATAAACTAAGATTCAACATTATAATTAGAAACTGTTCGTTGAACTTTCATGATGACACGTCAAAAACATGAGAAACGAACTTGTATCTAAGGCTATAAATATGAGACTGGTGATCAAATCTTCCATTTGGCATATCAGGTACTTTTGTCCAGCAGTTTTCTTCGGGATTGTAGCATTCGACAGACTTCAAAGCAATGCCTCCGCTGTTAACACTCACACCTCCAAATACGTAAACCTTACCGGCATGCACCACGGCAGAATGTCTCATCCGGGAGCTCTTCATTGGAGGAATGTGTTGCCACTTGTTGAGTTTTGTGTCGTACACTTCACACGACTTTAGCACGTTTTCTCCATCACAGCCCCCACAGATGAGGATTTGATCATTCAATGATACTGCAGCAGCAGAGTGGCGCGGTTCATTCATGGGTTGAACACAAATCCAAACATCTAAGAAACAAAGAAAAAACTAATAAAATAACTAGCTTGTAGTCCCAGCTCATCAAAAACCAAAGGGAAGTGGTTTGTTTGTTTGTTTGTTTGGTTGAGAGAAAGCTGAATGTTCGACATAATTTTGAAAGGTACAGGTACAAAACCAATGAGTGTCTTCCATAACTCTGGCAGACCTCCAAGAGATATGACAATTTTGCGTATTTTTTTTGGCCAGTCTGCCATGCGTCATCAGATCAAATTGTGGTAAATTCGAGGCTAAGGAAAGGTCCCAACACTTTTTTTGCAATTCTTTGGCTTGGTACGCATATGTCATACAGGGGCGTAGCTGAATAAGTCGAAGATAATAATAAAAACAATAATAAAATAAAAGAGATAATAGTAATAATAATAATGATGATGATAACAATACGCCTTTTAACATAAAAGAAAATTATTTTAAAAAGCAAAGTTTGACTCAACTCATTTAACCCTGAGTGTTTCTTTAAAATATGTTTCAGCTTAAAAACATACTTTTTTCCACATCTGAATGTCGGTTTCTAGCGAAGTGACGTGATTCATAAAATGATCTGTTTAGAGAGAAAGTGGGACAATGGTGCGCAGATAGCAAGCTTGAACGCGTTGTTCTCACCTCGGCCTCACCATCAATCCTTTAATTGTGCGTACCAATGGAAAATCCTGGCTACGCCCCTGTTATACCAAAACAAACCCTGACTGTATAAAAATCTTACCTTGCCGTATATCATAGCTTTCAACACTTCTAATTCCGTCTGCACTACCATGCGAATATGGAGTTTGAAATCCACCAATGGCAAACGCGCGTTCTCCTGACGTCACAAGACAATGCCCAGCTCTGGGAAATATCAGCGGTGACAACTGTGAAACGTTTGAGCAGCCATCACTGAATTGAACACAGGAGACCCGGGAAGTACAGCGGTTTGTTCTGAGGTCCACTCCTCCCACCAGCAACACTCCGCTCTCAATGGACGCTGCACAGAATGAGTCAAATTCCACGTCATGTATGACTGGCTGGTGTGTGACACGGGTCCATGAGTTGGTTTCACCATTGAATGTCTCTGCGAAAGGAATCACAGGACCCTTGACACAAACGTCTCTCAGTCCACCGATGGCAAATATGTGGTCGTTTGAGGCCACCATTTGATGTCTTTAAAGGAAGGTAGGAAACAGCGATGGATTAAGAAATGAAATAAGTCTCCTAGTTCCTTATATTGAGCTTTTAAATTTTAAAACCTCCAATCAGATCAAGGAGGGGGAGAGACTACTTCACAGAATTTTTTTATATTTCACAACTTGCAATGCAGTTATCTAGACTTACGCTCGTCAGTAGGTATTCGGCCCAGTCTCCTCCACTTGAACTCATACACAAAAACCGTGACGCAGTCAGAAAGGCTAGGGAGGCTCATTTGATACACAAAGGGGACACATTATCTCCCCTAGGAATAATTAAAATAGGCGTGGCGAAGCTCGTTGATATACGAGACTATCTAGTCTCCTACACCAATGACAATCTATTGTTTTTGTTTCATATTTTCAAACTTTTATTTTAAACGCCTACTTTTAGTTTTATCTTCATATTCCTTTTAGCCCCTGAAGAAGGTTTGTTTTCAAAAAAGTATTAGGCAAATTTGCTTAAATATACAGCTATTTCAAAAAAGGTTGTAGGAGAGAATAGCGAACGGCGAATGTCGAACGGACGTTGCAAGACCGAGAGGAACTGTGGTTACGCTATTTCATATGCAAAATTTCATACGTTGCGTTCACCCTGCTTGAAAATCAACACCAACTATGAAAGTTTGTCTGAGGGTTCTTGACTCCGAAGTACAAAAGAAATTCACGCTTTTTTCAATTAAAAGACGTTCCTCGTTGCCTCTTATGAACGGCCTATTATCTCTGACTTTACATCGCCAGTCACAAGAACTTTAGAAATATAGCGCTCAACTGTTCTTTCAGAAACGCCCAAGAAAAATGAAACCTGAATGCAACTGAATGCTGAAGAACATGGACAAACCATATAACCTGCCATCGAAGGTCTTCACTAAAAGGAGCGGGCATCATTGACTAGCTTAGATAGGAGATTATTTACCATCAATATGCAAAACCCTGGCCACAGATCCTTTTGGTCGTACAATCTCCGTTCGACAATTAACAATTAATAATAATGCTAATAATAATAATAATAATAATACATTAATTATTTGTAAATAGGATTTTAATAGTAAGCATTGTTGTCAATAAAATTTTTTTCAAAAAAATAAAATAATAATAATAATACATAATAATTGATTTAAGAGGAGGCCACCATCACTAAGAGAGGTTTTCCGGAAGGTCCTCTATTAAAAGAAACTGAAACAACATTATTAATCCTACAATGAAATATTAAAGTGAGTAGCATAAAAATTAAGAACTTCGTTAAAAATACGTACATAAAGCTAACGTAAGAAGGGTTACCTAAAAACCTATTCAAATTTCGTTTAAAAATCATGTTCAGCTTTGGTCTCTTAAGTTCAATAAAGGGAAGCCCAATCACTGAAAGCTCCAAAATACGTAGTCATACATTTAATAGTTCATACATACCCTGTTTAGGACAAAACACTCAATTTTATTACCCTCTTCAGGCCAAAGGAAATGTACACTGTTTGTTTAGGACAGACTCGCGCAAAATTATATACCCTGTTTAGGACAGAGAGAAAGAATACCATACCCTATCCTAAGGTCTCCCCTACCCTATCCTAAGGGGGTCCCCACCCCGGGAAAAAATCCACGTCAGACGAGAAGCCTTTTCAGCAACGTAGGTGCTGTTAACTTATGTCATAAAAGTCGCTTTTAGTAATATCTGTCGCAATTTGTAATAAAACGTGTAGTTTTTTGCATAACGGCTTTAAGTACACTGTACCTCGTAAAATTGTAAAAACAACGACTCAAATAAAGTATTACAGTATGTTCTTGAACTCACAATGTCAAAAGGCGAACTACAACTTTTAATAAAAATTCGGAATTAATGTATGTTAATTTCAATAAGCTGAATCTATTACATTATTAAAATACGCCGCCCCCAAATTTTGGATTTGAGGTTAACTCGTACTCATTCCTCTGGGGTGTCGTGGTTGCTCGTCTACGTACCGAGAAATAGAGTTACTAGAACCTTCCTTTAATTTCACAATAAAGGAACAAATGAGAAATCTAGCAAAGTTAACTTTACCTCCACCGAGGAACTTGCATGTTTGGTATTTGCGTCCACTTTTGCACAGCAGGGATGAAACAAATTCCACTGTCGAGGATGGTTCCTCTATCACAACCACCTGTTACCACAATCACTTCAACGCGACGGTAGGATTTTCTCGCATTCGTCTTCCAAGTATTATTATTCCATGCTGTTATCTTCTTGCCATCTCGCCTATGGTGTTCATTAAATTGGTCCAATTTAACTTGAAAGTGTGATTGATGTATATAGGGCAAGCGAAGCAGTTCTAGAAGGTCATTAATGCAGCTTGCCCTACGTTCGGGGTCGTAATTTATCCAGTTCAGTGCGATATCCAGAAGCTGTCCTTCGTTTTCAATTTGAATGTCATCACTTGACAAAAACCTGATGACATCTTTCTTGCCTAGCTTCAAAAACGTTTCTGATTTAGCAAGTTCGGTAAACGTTTGGTTAATGTATTGCATGACAGCCCCACGCAGGCCATAACAGGAATAAACATCAGCAATCGAGAAAATTGCCAAACAATTTTCAACGTCCATGATGCTCTCTAGGAACTGACAACAGGCTCCCTTCACTTTTTCCATGAAAAGAAAATTGGATGCTTCTAACAACTCAAGAACATTTTCAACGTGGATCTGAATCTGTCCAGTGTACATGTATTCTAGAAGCCTTTCCATGGCCGCTGCGCTAACACTCTCCACACTGACGGTTGTTTTGTCTTTCTCCATCATTTCCGTTGTAAACATGGCTAGAAAGAAGTTGCTATTAGCCGCAAGAACTCCTTTATGAGCTGGAAATTCTTGACCATCTACCATCAACTTGACATCGCATAATATTTTAGAATGTCTGTGCGCATTCAAAACTCTCAAAATCTCATTGTCATCCCCGTGAATTTCAAGGCTTGACTTGTGTGGCTTCTGCCTTAGTACCAGCCCCATCTTCTTGACTCGCAAACCTGTGGCCAAATGAAAATGATTTCGTTGTCATCCCCTTTAAATATCTGATGCCAAGTAGCAGGTGCTAATACCAAAGGTATTATATTTATTCTCTGTCAATAATTAATCGGGCTTGAAATCCTCTTATGATGTAAACTGGGGGTGTATAAAAGAGAATATTTTAATGGATATAAAATTAAAGTCTCTTATGGAATGTACTAATGTCAACTAAAAAGCGCAACTTCTTCAATATATTTAAGTACACTGGTGAACGATCCCTTTGACAATCAGCACGAACTGAGAATGAAATTGGCCTGAGTATATGAACTTGCCACTATAGAATATACCGGCCAATGCAAATTAAGTAAAAATGTTTCCTAAAAATAATGACACGCAGTGCGACAATTAGCAAAAAATAAACTTGTCGTTACAATTCACCCTATTTTTCGTGCAAGTTCCCACGTGCAAACTTCCATCACAATAAAACAATCACATTTAATATTTTAAAAAACCGTCATTTTATATTGCTGACTAAAATTAAAGTATGGTAATCTCTTCCCTTCTTCGGATAAAACTTCATGCGAAAAAACACATACATGCGGCACATAACTGTGAAAGATATAGTAGTCGGAAAATAGAATTTACACCAGAATATTTTTCTCGCGAAGTCGACCAGAAAAATAATAATAATACCTAGTCTGACATGATAATCTACAATCTACATTCTTCGAAATAAAAGAAGTAGAAAGTAGTTGAGTGAGTTTTGTGAATTCACCGATCAAAGTTTGCTGCAAATGTAGCCCTGACTTTAATGGTTGAGGTCCTTTCTTTTCAAATGGAGAATTGTACTTAAGAAAGAAAGGACGGAAGGAAGGAAGGAAGACATAAGGAAGGAAGTTTAAAGATAATAAAGATGTCAAACATCATCAAGCAATTCAAGGCTTCACGCCAACCAGATGCAAATTGGTCGGAGGAACCGGTCAAAGGACATATAAGGTCGTAAAGAAAATTGGCGGGAAAGAAACATTCAGTTGACTATAATAATCGTTTTATTATTATCAATGTCATCACCACTATCAGTGATTTTTGGAACTAACAGTAAAACAATATAATAAAGCTATAAATAGAAAGTTTGAATTAAAACAAAAAAAATTGAGCTGGGAGCCTGCACGATTTTTGCATCCGTTCTAAATGTGTCCTCGCAAACTGTCAGTCAACATTTTTTATATGTAAGTGACGGCATAAGTTGAAGTGAAATAAGCTTTAATAGTTAGACAACGAAAACAAAGTTGTCGTGATCAAATAGACCCCTTGCAGCTAGCCATTCACGTGGAACAAAACCGCCGTGCTGGAGAGCAAAAGTCGCTCAGGGACAAGACTAACAAAGAAAATTACCATTTCAAATTATGCATGTCTTTTGCTTGTCTTGCCCCAGTACGACTTTTGCTCTCCAGCGTGCAAGGGGCCTATTGCGTAAAAATTGAGACAGTTTCGACTTCCCCTAAAAGTAAGTGTACCAAGCAGCACTTGCATTGTTATGCATTGATTAAAAATCACCATGATTGATCACTGTGCTCGGGTATTACTGATCTGAATAGACGCTTTGCCTAAAAAGCTCGACTTCCTGTTTTCGGTTGCACTATGTATCATGCTTGGCAATTTTGACCACGCTGTATTATCATGGCTGATAATACAACTGGAAATATATACTGATAGCCTTCTTGTTATCAACTAAAATCTTTCAAGCTTACCTTCGTTTGAGTGAATGGTGAGCTTAAAGTTTGGCTTTAATGTAGAGAAGACAGTCCGAAAAGGCTTCCAACGAAAGCAGCGTGTTGAATAGTCAATGTTAAAAATAATTTAAAAAACTGCAGCGAGACGCGTATAAGCACTTCCTTTTTGACAGTACTTCAAGAATCCATTCTTTTAGACGTGACGTAAAGAATAATAGAAGAACAGCTGTTTACGCAACCCTCACGTAGTCTTTTACAGAAGCATTCGAATGGGAATGAAACCGGAACTACAAATTTAATAGCATACTCAAGCATGTTTTGATCAAGGTATTTCCAGCGTAAACAGTGACGTGGATTTTGAGGAAGAATTTAGACCCCAAGTTGTAAACTTGCGGACAAACCGTTCTTCTGTTGTTGGCTGGTTAAATACTCAATGTGTGGCTTAATTTGCCCCAATTTTGTCACTAAGATCCCTTACGTTAAATCCTTTATCTACCGTACTTTCATAACCATCATCAATGCGCAATCAATAACGCGTACGGCTATCTGTTCGAAAATGAACGCGTTGACAGTTACCACAGTTGCTTGGAAACCGTCTTTTCCCGACTTTCAACCTACACGGTTTTTTCAAATTCGACGAAGTTTTACATCCTTTGAAAATGTAGAAAAAATCTAAAGCACGTATTTTTCCCTTTTGCCTCGCACATCCTATTTGAGCAACCAAAAACGAGCACTCCTTTCCTTGACTCGTCCTTCTTACCTTCCGCCATCTTGAAAGACTATTCTCTTAAGCCTCGTTTTCATTCAATCCGGAAACAGGATCCCAAACGGTCTTCCTTCACGCGCAGAGCGTTCGCGGTCCACCGAATCCACAGTTTTATAAGAAGTTAAAAAAGATCAAGAGATCTGTCCAAAGGCGGATATCACGATCTGTCAGGCAAAGACATATACACCATGTATTATTAGCGCTTCACACTAATGACGTCACTATAATTTCTAGTCCCTGCTGTCACTCAGACATTGAACCTGATTCATATGAGTTTCGTATGGAAAAGACAGGTTCGCCTGCAAATTTACATCGTCTTTGAAGATTTTTACCGTCAAAAGAAACAAAATCCAGCTAGGTTTCGATAAAGTATATCCGGAAAATAATTAACGTGTGCCAAGACAATGTTAAACATGGAAAAAACTGTACAGATGCGTGATTTTAATCTTAGTGCGGTGTCATTACCGTGAGTAAAATTATGTAACGGCATTTCACTAAGAAATATATGGAGAGCGGGGCGTCAAAGCTGTTCATAAAAAGGTGCATTTGGTTAAATTAAGAGGCAAAGGGCGCGCAATTTTTTTTCGAGTGCGAAGGCAATTAAGCTACTAAAGTAAAGTATTGCATGGTACCTACCTGGTCGCACAACGATCAATCTTATTTCAGATTTTGTTCCAGCTAGCTCGAAAATCCAAACAATCTGGATTGTCTAAATCCGAAAAAAGTTTGACTTAAGGGAACGCACCCTTTAAGACATACCTGCCGATCCGATTTCAGTAGCCTTCTTTGACCAGGTCGCTATATTTCCGATTTTAACCGTTTATTTGAGTTACTTGGACCAGGTTTTGCTCCCCATAGCAGTAATGCCTTTTATATATAAGAATGAAGCTCAAAAAACATTTTAAAAACGCTCATGTGAATTTTATGAACAATTTTCAAGTCGGAAACGCATGTTACCCATAAAAAGCCTTTGAGTTTCATGCAAAGTTTGTCACGCGGGGGTCCAAGGTGACAAAATCTATTTTTAATAATAGTGCAAAGCGCTGACTCACATAGTATTGCGTGCTGGCAGGAGCCCGTGACTCCTAGTGCTGGCGAGTAAGAGCATAAATACAAAATTGCAGAGTCACAATAGAAATACAGTAGAACCCTGGTAACTCGAACTCTGAAGAAAAACCAAAAACAGATCGAGTTAGCGAGGAATTCGAGTTATCGGGGTAAATTTCAGTGAAATTTTGATCAAAGGAAACGAAATTTAGTGCGAGTTAGCGGGGCCATTCGAGTCATTTGAGTTCGAGTTATCGAGGTTTTTTTGTACCATGCCACACTGAGAGCTAATTCTTATAAGCTTAACTAGTCACCTAGAGCAAGTGTGTATAGAACCTTTAAAAGAAATGATTAATGCAATTTTTGCATATTTACCTAAATGAGCCCTCTACACGCCACTTAAATGAGCCATGCTTTTGAGGTTCTTTTGACGTAGCCTTGACTGCGGCCTATCAGAGGGATCTGGCGTGTCCCCAGAAAACTTTGAAATCTAGAGGATCTGAAGCGGTATTTCCGGCATTTTTCACAAGGTTTCTCCTGAGAGGAAATATCAATATCCTTCTGAATGAGGATTATTTTTCCGAATAAAGTTTTAACATAAAAATTGGTTAATATCTCTCCTAGACAAATGGCCCTGGTATTTTCAGCTTCTAAATTTATGCGTAATGTTTATCGTTAAATGGGTTTATTCAATCTTTCTTAGTCGTCGAGTCTTAAGGCTTAATTTTTGTAGACTAGAACACTTTTATACGAACACTTTTTATGTAAAACCTGGAAGCATTTCAATCTTTTCAGGACAAAGTTCATTCAATACCTAATTGACTGTAGGGAAAAAAAGAATAGACTTTGCTAAAAACGTCATTTAAAAGTTTGGATGCAGTGAATTAAACAAGAGTAGTACATTTAAAGTTATTTTTTTGGTATGATATTTCATAGCTGGCCAGTGGTAGCTGATCAATTGTTAGAGAAGAATGTTGTCAATCAAGTTCATTTTGTAGCTAATGCGCTAGACACTTTATGATATTTACATGACACTCTCCTTGAAACTTCTTAACTGACTGAATTACAAGAAAGGTAAACTGATTAAAAGACTTTTTAAAGGAATGTTTTAGTCGAGAGTATATCAGATGATAGTAAAGACGTTGGACTAAGGCAATCATGGGAACGTATACGGTTGAAGAAGAACCTCTCATTGTTTCCGTGCCCAGTACCGCACAAGTATAATCATACTTTATATTTGCATTCAATCGTCAGGGATAAAAACCAGCAATTATATAAGTACCTGATTAAGTTCCAGTATTTCCAATCCGTCCCATCTTACTGCATAAGAGTACTATATAGATTTAGCCAAGCCCAAAGGCGAAGCGTCCGTTAATATAACACTTATAGCAACAATCTTTAAAATTAACGAATAAGCTTTAAACCATTGCAAAGAAATCCAAAAATTTATGCTTAACTTTAAGAGGGAAAAGTTGGATGATTTTAGAAAAAAAATCCCCTCTTCTGTTAAGCTAATAGATAGCATGTTTACATCAAAAACTTATAATAATCATACACTGTCAGTTGCATTCAGTTGACAGGGGTTTAAAGTAGAAATTATAAGTACCTGATCAAGTTCCAATATTTCCACGATCCTTTTTGAATTGCTTCCAGTAGAGTTAATTGACTAATATTGAGGGTTTGAATATTCACTTTGTTTTGTAACGAGTTTATACTCAAATCATAATATAGGTAATCTTTTAAAAGTATCTAAATGTTACTTTTAGCATTAATACACCTTGGACACGCGAGCGCTTAACGACGATGGAGTGCGATAACCGTAATCATTTAAAATTACTGTTAATTCAGTTTTTTGATGGCGCGCGACAGAACAAGTTCGTTACATTGCGTTTTACAATATTGCGTACTTAAACTGAGTTAAACGTTTGTGACGTTGAGGGACTTATGGGGAAAGAGTTAGGTTTATGCGTTTCACACGTAAATTCAGATCCATTCCACACGAATCCGGATATTATTTTTGAAACCAAATATTTCTTTAACCCTTTAAGCCCCAATATCCACATACAAATTCTCCAAACTGATCCCTATACATTTCCTTAAAGAATGAGTTGAGAGAATTTGATGATAGATCAAGGCATTTCTCTTGTGTGATCATTTTATTAATTCTCATAACTTATCTCTTGACAGTGTATGGATATTGTTTGTAGAAATTTGATCTTGGTCACTATTGGAACTTAAAGGGTTAAACAAAATAAAAGGACTCGGATGAACGAGCGGATTCACTGGTTTTGTGTAGACAGAAGGCCAATTCGTGAAAGATGCAAATAGATAGTAGAAAGAATTTTACCATCCACGGTTTACACCAATCAACTGCTAGTGGGAAACCATGAGGTGCTTGAAGCAAAGGAATTTGAATATCAACAAGAGCAATTGTGGCTCTTGATATCAAAAAAAGCGAAAGTTTCCAAGAAAGCATAGTGTATCATTAAATGTTTTCGGTACTTCAAATATAAGGTTCGGGAGACACCGGGAGCCAACCGGTTTGTCACGAAGCTATGGTAATTTCTCTGATAATAATTTCTTAAGTGCGCTTTTCAATAACATGCTACCTCTGATGTCAAAATTTAGCCTACGTTCGACCTACTTCTTGGCTTCTATCAACTGCCTGAAAGTAAGAAGCGGCAGAGTCCAGGGCTGAGAATCTTAAAACGGTGAGTCAATGAACTGGATGTCCAACACGAATTGGCATGGTTAGCACTGAAGGTGCCTGAATACGTACTTGTGCTAAACAACTGCCCACGCGTAGAGAAATTGGAGAGATTTAGAGTCAAGTTTACGACACACTTCAAACGTCAGATTCAAGTTGAGAATTTCTCAAAATAGAAAATGAAAAACAGCTCAAACAATTCTTATTGATGAAACTGGCTTGAATTTACTAAATTTTGAGTAGAAGCGACGAACAGAAAACGACTAAGGGGGAAATTGGTCAGCGCGCGGTACAAATCATTTGCGGCTGTTTATCGTCAGGGAACGTGATTCTAAATCTCTCTATTATCTGGTGTCGTTTTAGAGTCAGTCTTGAACCAAACAATAACTCATTTGATAAAGTCGTTTGGCCATCCGCCGGTGTAACCGGATTGAGACTGACCTGACACAGGCCTGAGAACGCAGACATATTTCCACAAGCGACGAAAGAAAATAAAAGACAATTTCCCGGTTTTAGGATGTATTCGTGTTTAAAAGACAGTTTATTTACAGCAGTTATGAGGGATGCAAGGTTTTAAACTAGTTATGTAAAAGGGGTACCATTTGTCAATGTAAGGTAAACGAAAGGGGGTACTTTTTATGTCAGAAAAGTTGTATAAAGGGGTAAGGGGTTGGACTTCGGGGCGGAGCCTTTGTTGAGTGTCTCCCAGTGGCCAATCTAGCTTTTCAACTCAGTTGACAAAACCAAATCTGAGTTTGCTTGAATTCATTTTTATTTTTGCCTATTCATGTTCCATACAGGCTATATCTCTTTAGAGTTGTTCTACAGTTTTCTAGCCGTGATATTTATATTTACGTCACTAAACTTCTTTAACTTGCATGTCTTGTTTTCCCACTGAATAAAGGTCATGTGATAATACTCTAGGGAATTGTTTCTTTCGAATTTCGTCTTATTCACCTGCATATCTACGCATAATTTATGAAAAGACAATGGGTCAAGTTCCCCTGGGGACCCCTACTGGGAAAACCAAAAAACATACAAGCTAAGGGACGGACCATCAGAAAAGTTATGGGGGGGGGGGGGGGATTTTCGAGCCGCAGGAATTTTTTTTCGTTATCAAATTCCTTGTATGAATTTTTTTTTAGGACATAGCATGAATATTTTTTAGGGTTAATTGGCGTGCAAGAATTTTTTGTCATTTAATTTTCCCTTGCGCGAATTTTTTATGTGTCCTTCAACCGCCCCCCACCCCCCCCCCCCCCCCCCCCCCACCCTTCCCATAAGTTTTCTAATGGTCCGTCCCTAAAGAAGTTTATTATTCGACTGGCAAGCTAGTGTTGAAATCACGTGTCCGACCTAGGCCCTGTAACAGCTGTACTGTGTAGCTTGACATACTTACTATTAAAGCGCAAGTAAATGCTAAGTATGAAGGCGCTTAAAATGGTTAACCTTGATATTCGGCAACCCGTCAGAGTTATAATTTTTCTACGAATACTACAAATTACTGGAAAACGGTTTCTCTGGAGGATGCTTTCACAAAGCCCCGATGCACTGAATAGAAAGACTAAAAAATCTTTTATTGAATTAAAACAACAGCAACAAAGACTCTCATAGAGATGTTAAAGTTGTTCATCCTTTAGACATAATCGTTGCTTTTTTCGGGCTCATAGCCTATTACGCCCGAAGCTTGCATATAATGGTGTTGCTTAGTTAAAGCCAACGTTAACGTTTAGAACGCGTAACTGATTACAAAAACGCACTTTTTGACGTGTCGTCTAACTATAACACAAACTTTTCAAAGATTCAAAATTTTCTTTACGTATGTATAGCACTTGGCACATACCATCAGTTTTCTAATCTGTATAAAATTCTTACTAGGAAGACAGAACAACCAAAAACAGTTTCTAAACTATTAAAACAGTTAAGGATTCCGAAGACACTATTCATTGCAAAGGTTAAGTATCATGCTTTGATTAGAGGCGACTGACAACAATACAGAGGATACACGCCCTTAGTAAGCTATAAACGTAAATGCCGGGCGGAATTTATCGTCCAAAGGGGACCTGATTTGAAAATAGGGGTTAGTTTTGAGAGAATCACGTATTATAGGTTGGGCGTTAGATTCTCGGAAGTCAGGTCTGAAGATAGGGGCAAATCCATTTTTAATCTGAAAAATGTTTGAGACATTTGTCTAAAATAGTAAAAGATTCAATAGAAACAATGACGAAAACTTAAGTCTGGCAAAAATTCGCGTGGGCATATATCTTGAGTATGTTTCTATATTAACTGTTGGAACAGACAAGAGAAATAACGGTAAATAAGATATATATACGTACGAAAACTACCATAACCCTACAAAAGTCTAAGATATACATGCGAAGCATCTACATTTGAAGATAAGACTAAAATCTACTTTTCATCTAATGAACCTATTGCTAATGAACTTGGGATAGCATATTAACAATTTCTACATTTTTTCTACTGCTTCACTTTATCTTATGCTCTAATATTCCTATAACTTGTTCAGCATTTTGCATAAGCTATGTACGTCAAATTATTTCGGTAATTTCTTTCTGGTATCTTGCGAGATAAAGTGTTTCAAACTTCCAATTATATTTACTCTTTAAGTGCTTCAAGTAATTCACACCAATCGTCCCCTTCCTCCTGCTTAGGATGCGTTGACGTAAAATATTTGAAGAGACTTTCTCGAAGATTACCATCATCGTGACTCTACTGAAAAACAAATATGAACTTCGTTATGAATGGTTAATTGTTAAGTTTGGTGTCGTGTTTATGACACTACCTCTCTCTCCTGACCAGGCAAAATCCAGAATAAGGATTCTTGAAAACAAGATCGAAAACAAAATCGGAAACCAGGGGCGCTTTCCATTTAGTCAAAATTTCCGGAATTTATGGTTCGGCGGTAAATGGAACACGTTTCGTCGGTTCGTCCCACTGGAAAACTCCCAGAAAAAGTGGAAAATCTAAAAAGGTGGTCCCGTTTTCCCGGTTGGAATTTCCGAACGGAATGTCGTGTTCCATTTACGTTTCTCGTAGTTTGTACCAGTTCCAGGTCCACGGTCAGGCACCGCGACGTACTGGGGTTTAAGACCAAATGGAACAACTTTTTACCAATCGGAAATTCCACTTTTACTCCCTCCGAAATTTCCGGGTTTTTTTCCTAAATGCAAAGCGCCCCAGAATCCTCACTCCGAATTAGAATGCAAAACAGTCGGGTTTTTTTTCTCAAAATCGGTTTTGAGGCGCAATAATAGGAAGCTTTAGCAACGACTACGGCGACAGGAACAAAAACGGCAAAACAACAACTTCGCACGTGCATCACGTTTCTTTGTTTATTTCTTTGCCTTGGTTGCACGACTACGACGTCGAACTTCCTAATTTCACGTTTTATGAGGGACGTGAACGCGAGAAAACGACTTAATTTTTCTTTTTGCGAACTTAGATACAGTCCTTTAATTTAGAATTCAACCCCAGAACAATTCAAAACATTTGATAAATTGAACGAGATGCAATAAGAGCGAAGACGTTTGAAGCAGCGCGAATTCACTTTTTGAGTGAAGTTTTCGCTGCCGTTGCCGTTGTAGATGCTAACACTCTCCCGCTACTTTCACGCGACGCGCGTGGGCCTCACACGCTAGTAAAGCTTCCCTGCTAGCAAAGGCATCTTTTGCCTGGTATTCGGCAGGGTGTCAGGAAAGATGCCTCTGCCAGCAGGGAACCGTAAGATTCCTTAGATTCCTTAAATATCACAATTCATAAAGCCTTTTGTTGTCGAAAGCTGCTATTAAACGAGGCCTTATTGGCTTAAGTCTAGCTGGGTTAAGATGTCATTGTCATTGTAGAGCTTTATTCAGCTCAGTGTTATTTCTCAAGATTATTGGAAACAATGTCTTATATTGCTGTACTGTAAATTTGAGCCGTCGCAATTACTTTTTGGCAAATAAAAATCTATTATTTTTATCGATGTCTTTTTGTCTATATAATAAAAAGAACATTACACGGCTTTACTTTTTTCACCAAAAAAGTTAGTACGGTTATTTATACTGAAGAAAGTTGAGCCCTCTCCCGCTAGCAAAACGGTAAAACTTCTTACATTTGATAACTTGTTCCCGCCACTACGACATTCTCACTAAAACTCGTAATAGAGTGACGACGACTATCACGTTTTCGCGCCAAAATGACACCGGTTCACGCGTACTCGTAGTCCTTGTCTCAGAGTCTAAAGCTCTCTAATATCGCAGGTGAAATCAACGACAAACAAGAGCACTGTCATCAATTTTTGCAATAACAAACAAGAGAACTCTTATCATCTCTGCCAGCGCCCTGCCAGCAGAGCCCAGCCTTCTTTTTCTCTTTCTCGATCAAGGAGAAGACAAAACGAGGCTCTTCTCGCAGGGTGCCGCCCGATTAGAAGCCTTAAGTCTGTAATCTTACCACAGCTGTAACTTTACTTGGTGAGTCGTCATCCGAATCACACCTCTGCTCCAGTTCCTGTAAAGAAGAATCGATCACTGCCTCCTTGACAACACTCTGCTCGAATTTAGTTTCTTCTTTGTAGCTTACACTTGTGACCGTCCTTTCGCTCTCCGCTGCACTAAAGGTTCTTTGCGATATCGAACTCGACGTGCTTTCCATCCTCTGGTAGCTTTGATGGACCTGCATCGATGTTTCCCTTTTGAAAGTGGTGCCACCAGGCGTAGACGAAGCATCGTCCGGTTTCGGGGTGCTTGTGGTAGGCTCTGATGAGAGAGGTGTTTTGTCTCGAGCAAAGAACGATCTAAATTGCCTCAGTTCTTCATCCATCTCAGCCTGGTTCAACAAGTAAACCGGTCCGCCCAAGTCTTCCTTGCTTCCTTTGGGACTCTCGTAGTACGTTTTCAGAACTTTCTTAGATGCGTCTGATTTCTTGGCCATGCGAATGACTTGTTCACGAGTTAATCCTCGCATCCCGCGGGCTTCCCGCTCCTCGGGAGTTAAAAGTTCATCATCATCGTCATCACTGTCTGACTCAGGATGTCTTAGGCGTTTTGGTTTGACAACCTGCTCAAAACAAAAAGACACATTGGTCAAGTCGAAGTTTCTTAAGACAGCTTTGGTGTAAATAACTGTGCCCAAGCTAATCGTTCTTCATACTCCCAATGAGAAGTCAGCTCTGTTGTTGTTAGTGCATGGTTTTCGCTATAAAACGTCTCAGGCGCTTATTTCAAACTTACCACAGGGAAAATAAAGTTTACTTCAGTCTGCATTATTTAATGGCCATAATAGAGTTTATGAGTTCCCACTATAACTGTCAACTCGTATTACCCTGTCAAGTGTTACCCTAGCCTGCAAGCAAGCTCCTCGGGGCGCTCTGGCGGCAGGGAGCGAAAAGGAAAAAGACCCTGCAACTACCTCTCTGGAATTTGAATATCTGCATCGAAAAATCAGATGCGAAATGCTGATTGGCGGAGATGACAGTAATGACGTTATTACCCTTGGAACGTGTTTTTCTGTCTCCGTTTACATTCGCGCTGATGGGTGGAAATCTGACAGCTCAGTCGACCGGGAGCTACAGGGGAATTGGAGGTGGAATTCAAATTCCAACGACGTAGTTGCAAGCTCTCCTTCCTTTTTACCGCCCCGCCGCCAGAGCGCCCCGGAGAGCTTGCTCGCAGACTACTGTTGCCCTCTTAAAATAACGTCTCCACAATGGTTTTATACAAAGGTTTTTACTCATTGTTTTTCGAAGTCCTACATCTTGAGTAAATATTATACTTGGGAGTTTCACTTACGACTCAAACTTAAATCAAACACGGGAGCACGTACTGTACTAGATATATGTTGTAGTTAGTATGCTGTAGTTAATTATTTTTCCTTTGTTTCAGGCTGATCTGGGTATGGTAATGTATGCTGAGGAAGTTGAAACAACGGAAAAATAAAAATTACCTGAGATGAAAAAAAAATTAACTACAACATATTCAAACTCAGTCATGGTAAGTTGAGCCACAGCGAAGGTTTATATTAAATAGATTTTCGAGGTCTAAGTCCTATCACAAGAAACGCACTTAATCTATTTCTTTGAGAAATACGTCTTATTTATTTTGGTTATTCTGGGTTTACGCCATTGTATAAAAGGAATTTTCTAAGCGTTTTACCTGAGCATACACTGGTTCTGTCTTACTTTTCTCCTGTTCAGTCGATGGACCAGGCTGTACCTCAACAGCAACAGCTGACGACTTTGTCACCCTATCGTACAGCGGATCGAAACTCTCTGTAGAAGAGTCTAGCGATCGTTTTCCCTCATACATGAGAACAGGCCTCGCTTCTTGTCGTAAGAAGGGCTCCTCGTATTCGTGAGACTTGTCATCACCGTCCACATCCATGTCTGGGTGTTGTTCTTGTTGCTCCATGCGCTCAGGGACTAACCATTCCCGTTCTTGCAGCCTCTGTTGCTGCCGATACTGACAAAGCAAAGAAGCGAACAATAAATACCCGATAACCCTAAAAGGCGTAATGCCTGGTTTCTGTTCCGATGACTCTTGCAGTTAATTTATTATGATGATATACAATGCACGTGACCTAAAACAGACTGACTCAGGAAAAATATAACGGCCTTAAATATGCCAAGAAGACGTTAAGGGTGCGTTCTATCGAGAGTATTCCGAAACAAGAATAAGCAAAAGTGTTGTTACAAATCTCTTGTACCGAAAAATGGAAATACGAAATGGCTTATTCGCGATGGCTTCTGTCACTGCTTGCAGCATATATGATTCAAGTAAGGCAGGGTTTTTATGTTGACAGTTAAGAAAGATACGAAATGAAGACACGAATAACGCATTCTCTAACCTCTTCTTCAGGTTGCCTTATAGATACTTCTTCTCCGCGCACCCAGTAGTTTCCTCGGCGGCCTCGTCTACAGTAACAACAGCAACTCTTAATAGCATCGCGAACCTGAAAATAAAACGAAACAATGGTAACGCAGGGGCGGATCTAGGGGGAGGGTGCAGGGGGTGCGCACCCCCCCCCCCCCCACCTCCCGAGATGACCCGCGGTTTTCTAATACAAATGATATTCTGCAAAAAAAAAAAAAAAAAGTGGTTTATTGGTGTTGAAGTAGAGCAAGAGACGAGTGCACCCCCTCCTAAAAAAAATCCTGGATCCGCCCCTGTAACGCCAAATGTAGAGGTTGCTTTTTAAAGAAACCGTTGAGCTCTGTTGGAGTGTGTGTGTGGTGGGGAGGGGAGGAAGAGGGTGAAACAAAAAGATTGGTTTTCTCAGATGAGTCCATAAAGTAAATTTACCACCGCGAAGAGGATTGAGCATGAGCTCTTGTCAAAACGAATCAAGGGATTGTGGGTTGTGTGGGGTTGTTATATCGATTGATGGGGCTCTGTATTTTGGGGAACATGGTCCGGGAGTAAAATCAAGAATAACTTAGTTGAATGAAAAGTGTTCACTGATTCCATAGTGATTTAGGGTGCCTAACTAATAGGAAAATAAATGTACCGCAACGATACAAATTACAAAATGGCATGTCTAACCTGTCTATTCATGATGACGTAAAATAACAAAATCATGAATCCCTGAAAACAGAAACCAATTCACACATCAGAAACACTCTTATTTACTAAATACTCTCATTTATCTAAGTTGAACCTACTAACGGAAAAAAAGGGAAATTTCAGGCTAAAAGACGTGGTGGGCAGTCTGCGTCAAGCAGGCAAAAGTTAGCAAATTGACATTAAAGGCAAAAGTGGGTCTAATAACAAGTGTAAGAGGGCGAAAGCAAAAGTAACACAGATATCTGGAACAACCCCTAAACACTATAAGCCCATGAAGAATGTGTGACACTAACCGTGATTACGCAGCATATGATAAACAAAATGCACAACAAGGCCTTCCAATAGTATTGAACCAGAAGAATTCCCACCAGCCACGTGACGATAAACATGACCATAAGAATAATACAGTAACGAATTTGAACTCTGAAAAAAGACAAAAAATGACCACTTTCATTTACAGTGAAAATGACGAACTAAGGTTTGGATGGAATTCTGTACACTGTTTAATTCAAAGCCCTATTTTTTTACTGTTTGGGCGCAGATCTCTACTCTTGTTTAAGACCTGTCGGTTTTAGTGAGTTTGCGATAAGTGGGCCTTTTTAGACATGACAGATTAAAAACAAAATCCTCAACAACACAACACGAAATTGAACTCAATTTCAAAGGGATTGTTCTGTCGCCCTTAAACTTGTAAGAGCAGTCTTACAAATCTGAAGCTTATTCGGGAAAAGCAGGTTTGCTTTTGTTCATGCAATGTATCTAAGAACTAGGTTTCAAATTGATAAATTATTATATAAATACAAAGTTCAACATCGTGCAAGTGTTTTTAATCTTTCCAAAAAGTGCTACAAATGGCCGCATTTCAAGGCAGTCAAGTAGCACTGACCGAGATAGGGTTGCGGCTCCACGCCCAATTTGAGCAGAACAAGGCCTTGTCGGTTTGAGGGAAGGGTTGATTGGTGATACCTGAATCTTGTGTTGTAATAATATTGTTTGAGGCCTTGTCTTGGTAGACCCGTGATTGCTCTCCATACTCTCAAAAAGACAATACAAGCGATCTGCAGAAAATGGAAAAAACTTGTAAGACAAGTCAGCAACGTTTGTTACCAGTACTCTGAGAAACAAAAATATTACATACCAGGAATAAAAAAACTGCCGGAGCAAAGAACACCCACATCAAAGGATTGAATATAGACATCCAACACCTATTTTTAAAATTAAAGTAAGATATGATTATTCTCAAATAAGGAAAATCTACATTATTTACAAATAAGAAGAACCGCGCCTATGTGTATTCGGCATTCACATATAATACTATTCTGCGGGTTTCGCGGATTCACAAAGGTTGATGAGGCTTTGTTTTTCCCAAGTGAGACAAGACATCAGTTACAGTTCTAATCACTAAAACATGTTTTACTTTTAACCTGCACCTCTCAGAAAGTATGGAACAGCTATACTTACGACATATAGCTTTCGAATTTAGTAAGCTTGACGATCAACCATGTAATTACCATTGGAATGCCAGGTAAGCCTTGAAGACAACAAACAATAAAAAAAACCGTCATCTTTGTCCACTAAAATCATCATCAAAAGTGTTGGGAAGGCTGCTTCTTTTATCCTCTTTATTCCTTCTTCCCCCACCCCTCCATGCCCAATATTGAACAAAACTAAAGTTTTTTTGCGCCTATTTGTTCTCTATTATATCTCAACACTAAATAGAGAGACGAGGGGTATTTCGCAAAGGGGAAAACCATCGTTTCTGAACATTAAAATGAACTGCTGTTGTCGCACTACTTTTGTCCGGCATTGTAGTTTACAAAGCATTTTAGTACGTGGTCCTTGCTCAAGGTGAAATGGGGTGCAAACCCGATGATCCTGGTGCGCCTCAGTGCTATCCAAGCCCGCCTTCCAACTGAGTCTAGAGAGTTCGTATTCATATCCGTAGATTGCAATTATTGGGCGGCAAGTGACCAAGAATGTTTTAAATAATCTTATACACTTGCGGAAGGTATTTGTTTAAGGTAAACCGGCATATTAAAATCTTTGACTATCGTATGAATAGATTTTATTAACCCGTGCTTGCTTTATCATTCATGAGGCTCTGTAAAAGGTGCTTAACATATTCTGTACTAGGCGCTTCAATTTTTCTTTATGACAAACCTTACAAGAGAAAGTGTTGACTCATGGGGTCAATATGAGAGATTCAGGGTCAAGGTAAAGGTGGATTTCCACTGCCGCGTAATTTTTAACTGCGTACGCACGTAAACTTTGCGCGCGTAAGTAAAACAGAGGCAGTGAATAAAAGCTCGCGCGTAAACGTAAAAATTAAGTTGAACCTCAATCAACTTTAGGTAACTTTCAAGTATTCAGGAATCGTAAGAATAGTGTTCAGTACTCACCCCAGCCGAGCAAGAAATAACCAATCCAGTACTTTTTCTTTGGTCCATCAATGGTGTCCCAGATTCTCATGTAAATACTCTCGGTTAAAATCCACGAAAACGCGCACAAATAGAAATAGTGAGCCAAAAACGAGTAGAGGTTACACAATACCTAAAAAAGGAAGAACGACAAAGAACTGAGAAAACACGCTGTTAACTAGCAAACGGTTTTGGTTATCAAAATTTCGGTTTTCGGTTTTATCCATTCAAATCTACCTTCAGAGTGAATCGTTCGATTCAAATTTGTATTTGATTGTGGTAGGGGTCTGGCATCACATAGGGTATTAACCCTTTAAGCCCCAATATCCACATACAAATTCTCCACACTGATATTCATGCATTTCCTTAGAGATAAGTTGAGAGAGTTTAATAAAAGATCAAAGCATTTTCTCTTTGGCGATCATTTTATTAATTCTCACAACTTATCTCCTGACAACGTATGGATATTGTTAGGAGAAAATTGATGTTGGTCACCATTGGGACTTAAAGGGTTAAAGAGAGTTGGAGTCACGTTTACGGCAAACGGAAAACGTCAGATTCAAGTCGAGAATTTTCCCAAAAAAGAAAATAGGCAGATAAAAACAGCTCAAAATAATTCTTTTGTATAAAACTGGCGTGAAACAACTAACATTTTTGTAGAATGAACAGAGAACGACAGTCAAAGAAAACCCTGAAATAATCTTTGTCAGTTTTACCTAAGACTACTTTGCTAATGTAACTCAACTATAAGTGTACATCTTTGGCTTTCGATGACCCGAATGAAAACGGATTGCAACTTGAAAAAATTGGGCCATTTTTTCAAGTTAAACTCTTGTGTGTTGTGACTAAAAAACAATCATGCTTTATTTCCACTTTGGTAGAGTCATTTGATATCTCTCTTTTAGAGTTCCAAATATGACAAAAGATGAGTGAGAATAACTAGTAATAATTCAGTTGCTCAGCTTTGACCAAAAACTTAATGTAAACTGAACATGACATAGCCCCTTCATCTCCAACAAACAAAAAATTGACAATTCATATATCAGAGAGGATTGTAAGGATGTAATAACAATACCGTAAATCCTCTATTAAGCCCCTCCTCTCAAATAAGCCTCCTCCCTCTAATAAGCCCCTCCTTTTCAGGGGAAAAAAGTTAATAAGCTTCCCCTCCCCTCCCCTCCCCTGATTATTCTTCACTAATAAATGAGAGACTGTACTAATCAATCATGCGTGTAAAACTTCGCGTGGACTTATCCAGGATGGTTTATTTACCAACTGGAAGTTCAGATTTGCTTCTGATCCTCAGCTGCATGACCTCGAACCTTCTTGTTCTTGAGCTTCTCCAATTTGTATTCTAGTTCTTTATGGAGAACTGATACCATCGTCCCCCTCCCTCTCAAATGAGCCCCCCTGTCTCTATTAAGCCCCCCCCCCCCCTCAAATGGGCGTGAAATAAATAAGCCCCCCTGATTGTCTTTTAATAGAAGATTTACGGTATTGTAAAAAATGATATCTTCATCATCATCATTCGGCTCCAAAGCAGTCGACCACAAGTTTCCTCCACCGAAAGCGGTCTTGAGCCATTTCCAACAGCTGATTGTCATTTAGCAAGCTTTCAAGATCCCCCAGAAAACAATGAAGAGGGAACATACACTCGACTGTCTCTTAACGGACACCTCTATAAGACGGACACCTCTGAAAAACGGACACTTAGAGTTGGTCCCTGCATTTATTTACCCCTTTTATTTGACTCTCTATAAGACGGACGCCCCTTTAAGACGGACACTTAGTGCCGGTCCCAAAGGAGTCCGTCTTAGAGAGAGTTGACTGTACATTGCAAATTCTATGACAGGCTCATTTTCAGGCAAGCGGAGCACGTGACCAAGCAAACTCAATTGCCGAAGTCTGACTCTTTTAATAAGAGGAGCTGTTTCTGTGAGGCTGTAGATGGTAGCATTTGGTATCCCGTCGATTCGCCTGATGTTTCACATAATTCGATAGCAGGGCGTGGCAAAAGAATTGATTTTTACCATTAAAAAACTTGAATAATACCATGTATAAATTGTGATCTTACCAAGTCGTTATAAGACGTCAGACCAAAAAGGACTAAAACAAAGGTGACAATAATAGAAGCACAAACACACATGTGCATCGCCCATGTTCGATCGGGTTTCAACCAACTAGAGGCAAAAATACATACGCAAAATTAGGATGAAATTCACACAATTCATCCCATACACCCAGCACAAGGAAAGCAAAAATCGTAACAAACAAACTAGTGGATCAAATATAGCGGCTTGTCGGATAAATGACGTTATATGACGTCATCGTCACAGACCCCTCCTACCCTTGTGACATTGAGGGAACAATGTTTCAAGTCGGCTGAGTGATATCAACCCTGAACAGCTTTTTCTTAAGCATTAAATTTAACAAGGTTTATAGCCAGCGTCTAGCCTGCGTCTAGCCTGCGCCTTTGACGGGCCCCCTACCGGGACCCAACGAATTACCGGAAGTGCGTTTCCAATCACCTTTCATCCTGATTGGCAAATCGACAATGGCTTTTTTAACAGGCCAATCAATAGCGCGTACTTAAATCTTGATACATAGGTGAAGGCTCCTAACAAAGATTTCGGCGCTCTTTCACAGACGGACTTTACCAGAGTTTAGTTTCATCCGTGGCGCAGCCTAACCTTGAACAGCATGATAAAAAGTACCAAGTGGAAGTGATTCTCAGGCGAGAAGATTCAGTGCGCTCTAGAGAGCCCGCAACAGACAGCTACATAAAAACGTACCGTTGAGAAATTTACAAGACAGCCTTTCGTAACTTAGCAAGGAGCGCAAAACAACTTTCCACAAAATTAACCAACTTTCAAAATCACAACTCAAAATGACCAACTTAAGCCAGAAATCTAAGAAGAGTATCACAGTTTAACATTCATAAACACTGAAGGGTGTACAAAACAGCACCACCTATCAATGTCCAGCAGGGTGATTAATTAAGGTACGATCGTGGAAGCTGCATAATACATTAAGAGGTTCTTACCAACAAACAATCAAAAGAATAAAAAACGTGAGTCCAGCAAATGCGATGATAATCCAACAAGCAATATAAATACAATGCATAAAGTCACTTGTGGAGCCTGTTGCCTGTAGAACAAAACAAATAAATGCAAAGTAAAGAAAGTAGTTTAATCATACTGTAACCGGAACATTTTACGTCATTTCTATGTTCTGTATGTTCAAGATGGTTCAACTGCATTAACTCTAAATCAGGCTTTCGATTAAATACTGCGGAGAATTTTTGTTCGTGCATCCTTTAGTTGTACTGCTGTACTACTGACTGGCCGGGAAGCTCCCATTATTTTGTTGACCCAGAATGTGCAGGATCAAAGTTAAGAAAAATTTCAAATATAACTTTGGAAAAAAATGAAATTACAAGATTACAACGCGCAAGAACTACTCAAGGGAAGGCGATTCATTTGAATAAAATGTTTACAACATCGCGTGTTCCTCTATCCCTCTTCCTTCCCCACAACGCTATCACCCAGCCCATCTGGTTCGAGTTCTGTTCAGTTCATTGGCGGAATAAACCACGCCCGTCTGTTACTGAGTATGAGTTTCTTCTGGTTCCCTTTTTATAACGCGAAAATCACTTCAGCCCTTAAAGACGATATTAAAAATGGGAACGTTTTCTCTATTCACTCCAGTTGTCAATCATGTGTTCCTCACTCGTTTTTAGTAAACACTTAAATACACAATTTGTTCTGAACTGAGCACTACGAGGCAAACATAAAAGCGTAAGTTACGCACTGACTACTTACCGTGATCGCCACGGGGGGAAGAGGTTTACTTCTTAAAACGGCAAAATTAGTCATGTGATCACACTGACACGTTGTTCGCAGGGTGTTGTAGTTAGTTGTATTGCAGCCTTCCTCAGACCACCCTCCATGCGGGGCATTCCTGCGTAAAGTTACAATCGGTACATTTGTAACAATAATAGAGAACTTTAGATTTGAGGAAGTTTTTGCGTGTGCTCTCAAAAATAAAGACAGCCCGGAAAAGTTTCGTTTTCCTTTTTTTCGCCAAAAATTTAGTACGGTTATTTATACTGAAGGAGGTTAAGCCCTCTCCCGATAGCAAAAAGATAAAACTTCTTACATTTGATAACTTGTTCCCGCCACTACGACATTCTCGCTTGTAGTAGATAACGACGACTATCACGTTTTCCCGCCAAAATGACGCTGGTTCACGCGTGAGCAGTATTCAGTATTATTAAAAACTCGTAGTAGTCCTCGTCTCAGAATCTTATTTAGCTCTCTAGTCTTGAACCCAAAAGGTAACTTCCACTACTTGTTAATTCACCTAAAGCAGAGGTATCTAGGCAGGGGTTTCTATCGCGCGGCAAGACAGGACTATAGAACGAAGAAGAAAACTCAAGAAGCAGTGCTGCAACATACTGTAATATATGTAAAATATCATTGGTTGATAAAAACATTTCACACTGCTAAGATTGAAAACCAACTTCAGCGCGTAATCTGGTCAGTCGCTAAAGAAACGGCGGTGCTGTGTAGGTGGGGTAGTTTTGTAAATTTGCCAACGTAAACAAATGAGCCAAACGCATTATTCACGTGAAGACTGGTCTTCAGAGTATTTAGGGCGAAGAAAGAAAATCACAGCATAACAAATAAAATCAGTAGGTCGTACATAACCTATCAATTTACAGTTCGAACACACTCCTTTGGTCTCTGTTTATTCTCCTAGTTTAGTTACATAATTTTGTACATGTGAAAAGTTAACGGGAGCTACTTACAAATTGAAGTCCCAAAATGCACAAATCGGTTGATCATTATCCTAGACATAAGGAAAATAAAATAAAAAACAACGAAATTTATTTTAAACGCGCATAAAGATGTAAAAAATGACAGATAAATAATAAATATGGCTAATAAAATACAAAAATATATATTGAATATGGTTTTTAATTTCTTTACGTCAACTTACAGCCATTTCCTGGAGGTTACTTGAGGCAATGATGACAGGATCGTTCAATTTTGTAGGAGGTTTCGGGTCCGTGGAGGCCGAAATCACCGCCGAGTTGACTTCAAAGTTAAGACCCTTGTCACTGTACGCACTACCAAAAAAACAACGCCATTAAAATAAGCGAATCACTCAAACCAGATATATCAATACGTCCCAGGGCATTGTTTCTTCTCTTTTTCTTTTCAGTTGAAGATCATTTTCTCGCATGACTTTCTCTATTCTTTTTAGTTCAGTATCATCCAGTCATCAAATTACAGACAAAAAGAATTAAGCTGAATTTGGTTTTTTAAGCGGCTTTCATATCTTAATTCCAATTTCGCACTAACCCTGGATTATCATAACCCAGCTTTGAACAAGCCGGCCCCGCACGCCAAACTTACCTTTCAAACGACAGAATCCTTGTCAGTGTCCTGTATAAAAAGGCCGCAATTTTGATTCCATCTTTACCTGGTACAAAAATAAAATCAGATTGTTAGATGTTAAGTGCTTTGATAACAAATAAACCAGTGATGAGAAATTTCGACACTTTTAAGCTACGACATAGTAAGCCATGGTAACTGGACAAAGTAGGACAGAGTTGAGCAAAATTCAGGAAGTTAACTTCAACCTGTCCGAGTTGTAGGACTTAAGTCCTATTACTGGCCTAATGATTGTGTCAGTAACAAAATGCGAGAGACGCAGTAATAGAATAATAAATGTAAGTACATTAATTTCACCTTGTTACGACATCAACTTACAGTAAACTTTCCAAAGCAAAAAAATTTAAACTGTTGTGAAACTCGTATGAACGCCATCCATAACATCGTTATAATAAAATTGTAATCCGATTGTTCAATTAAAAAAACAAATAAACAAACTAAATGAAAAAAAGAAACCGGTACTTGAACATACCTTAGTGAAGGTCATTGGACCAGACAGTCTCTAGCTTCAATTTGATTGGTTAGCATAGGCAAATGAAGGAAGCTTAATTTTCATTGCCTGCTTAACTCGCCGATTGCAAGCTCCTGGTGCTCGGACAGGTCAAACCAGACAATCTGGTACCGCAACAGATGTGCTAATTAAGCAGTCAAATAAGAGCCGTCTAAAACTAATCAGTTTCGATTATATTGATATAATTATCGTACCATTATAAGATTCCATATCTTTCATGTCCTTGATCATCTGCGTGCTTAACACCACAAAGGTGGTCACATTCCACTCTTCTTTGACCCTTGCTAAGTCGAGCCAGTTGTAATTTGGAAATATGACGTCTTCTGATATCGTCTCCGGATTAGCTACACCGGCACCCATAACTATCAAAGTAAAAATTTTAAATATGAGAAAACGTAAATCAGTGAATGTTATATTTAGAGACGATGGTCGATCACCTGCGATTAAAATTGAGTTATGTGTTCATACTTCAAAAAAGGAGAGGTAGAAGGAAAAAATTCCTAAATTTTCTAGATTACCGCAGGCGGTAACATTCTTTAAAAGTATGAAGCAGGTATGATTTGTGTCTCAAGGTGTTGGGGCAGCTATTTTCCGCGTGTGTCCCTAAATGATGATGAAGAAGATGGTTTAGATTCTTTATGTTGCGTAAAAAAAAAGAAAAGAAAAAGTAAAAATAGTAATTTACCCAACTCTTTCTCCAGACCTCTTTCCAAAACAAAACATTCTTTTTACAGATTCAATCCTATCAAATAGGTGTTCAACACACACCTCAAAACAACAGGAACAACTTTTTTTTCACGACGCACTAGAAACGTGCGAGGCCGAGATTGAATAATATTTGACCAAGGCAAAAAAAAAAATCAGTTATATAGCAATTGTTGTGGCTTTGAAAAAAAAAAACTGTTTACAATTTTTCCAGACTTTATCTCTATTTTCCAGACTTTTTCCAAGTCTGGAAAATTGCTGGGCAAATTTCAAGAACTTTTTCAAGAATTCAAGACTCTGTATGAACCCTGCCAACTAGGGAGAGACTAGAGTGAGGAGTGTGCACGATCTACTCAAGGTAGTAAATTGTTTTATACTATTACTACTCACCAACATATTCAGTGATAAATATCTTGAGATTCCTCTTTGCGTTGATGGAAGCGACCTGCGCAGATTGGAGACCATATTTCTCGAGGGCCAAGATAAACTTCGATGCCGTCTGTAACACCTGCAAAGAAATACACGAGTGAAGTGTAAGAGCCAATATCAGTCGTCGAAGCTTCGGCACTTAAGCATCAATCATAAGCCTCGGCAACTGCAAATGCATGGTCGTGATTTTTGTTCATGAACAAAAACGGAAGAATATTCAATGTTTATTTCAATGTACCAGATACTACGCGCGCATGGTTGGTTGTGTCTTAAGATCCGTCGGAGGCTGACGTCAGACAGCTGACGTCATTGTCTTCGTTGTTTTGTCCAACCTGCAGACTTACAGTTTACGGAAAATGTTAACATATTTTACGAGATTTTTCCGGATTAAGTAATTGAAGGCCTCTAAAAAGGTTACGCAGTAGTTGCTTACAAGTAAGAAGACGAAACCGAGACAAAAATATTCTTGGTGACTTGAAAGTTAGCTCAAATAATAGTTCTCGCTCGTTCCCTGTATCGTGCCCGCAAGGGCCATTTGCTTCAACCAAACAGAAGCACTACCCATATCTGGGAAGTAACACGTCATCATCACGGAGTTTCTGCAGTGGCAGTCGAGAAGCCGGTAATGGCGTCGCCAAATGCAGCCTTTTTATTCAGGCTACATTGCCATTCTATTTCACCTGCCTTGGGCGGATGTAGCCAGAGTAACCCTTTTCATTCTTAGGTTACGTTTCAGGGTTCGTACCCTTTTTTTTGGACAAAAAATTCAAGGACTTTTCAAGGACTTTCAAGGACCCATTTCCCATTTTTCCAAGGACTCCATTCACTGCAAAAAAGAGCCACAACATGAGCAATTTTATCCTGAAGGTCTTTCTGTGTTTGCTTCTTTTAGGCGCTTGAGAATCTGGGTTGGATAATGTTAGCACTGAAATTCGAGGACTTTCCTGTACGGAGTGTCAGTGTTCAATTGTTCAGAGCTCGAGAGAAAACCACTATGGTAAGGCCTAACACCTGAAGCCGACAAATTTTAAAATACCTTTTGTGCGACGATAAACTCCTGTTCATTATGCTGATGAAGGATGTTGTTGGCCACTTCGACTATGTTCTGTCGAGAAATCATAATCATGTCAAAAAACCAAAGAACTATTTCCTGAGCTTCAAGTGCAAGTGGGCTGTAAATACATGAATTAATTAATTAATTAATAACGATTTAGAGGTAGCATATCCACTAAGTGGTTCTTCGTCTACCAACCCTGGTAGAATTGGAATTTAGAAAATAGTAAGGAGAGGGGAAACGGAGTACCCGGAGAAAAGCCTCTCGGAGCAAGAGAGAGAACCAACAACACAACTCAACCCACATAAGCGTCGACGCTGGGATTTGAACCCAGTCCACATTGGTGGGAGGCGAGTGCTCTCACCACTGCCGGCGCTATCCTTGCTCTCCCTAAGTACTCAGCCTGCCTCAGCATGAAGGCAAGGTGCAGCAATTGCTGAGTTATTGCCATTACCAAAAAAATACTCAGTTGCTTGCTCACTCACTCAGTCCCATCACGTACGCCCAAACGTACTTACTCACTTACTTTAGCAATAAAACACTTACGCACTTACTTAACAACAGCTAGGAGTAGCAGGGATGATTTTTTTACCTTTACTTCTTCGATAGTGCCTACACTGTCTTCATTTGCACGTGTCGTGTAATCCACAACTAGTTTTAGTATTTCTGTGCTTGTGACGAGGTCTCCAGCGAGTATTGCGTAGTTTTCGTTCGGCGTTGTCAAGTTTAAGAGATCTTTAAGACCTGTTAGGATATCTTTCTCTGTTTTATCCTTGTTATTTTCGATAGACACTGACTGGTTTATCTGCAACGAATAACATGTCTTATGAACGATGAAAATAACCTCAACTAACGGCCACTTCTTTACAACTAACGGCCACTTGTTTTCGGTGTACGGTCCATACATTTTCTTTCTTTATATTTATTTAGATGCTTCCACTTAGTTACATTAACAAAAAAAATAATAACTAAGCGAGGGAGCAACCAAAGGGATCAACGGCCACTTTCGTCTGTCCCCAGGGTAGCCGTTGTGAGAGGTCCAACTGAACAGCTTTTTCAGGTAACGTTGTGGGAAACCCGCAGCCACAAGACCGCGAGGTAATAAGTGAAAATCCCAAACTCAGTTATGAAACCCATTTTTTTGTCATAACACGACAAAGGTAAATGTTTGTGAGGTTCTATGCCGTGAAGCAATGACCAAATGTTAAGGGATTTACTGCTATCCACAAGACCTTGCGGTCTTGTCGCGTAGGTTTGAGGCCTGAATGACATGATCGCGAGCAAGAGTCCTGCTTCATTCTTTACATCCAGAAGATCCCACAATCCACAGTTTATTATTATTATTATTATTATTATTATTATTATTATTATTATTATTATTATTATTATTATTATTATTATTATTATTATTATTATTATTATTATTATTATCATCATGATTTTTTTCTTTTCTTTCTTGACAGGAGAATATATATAGGACTATTTTTCACGTACCTCATTTTTGAGATTGAGAAAGTCACTGGTCTTACAATTTGTGTAGTCCGGATAGTACCAGATCCCAGACGAACAGTTGCGCCGAGCGAAACCTGGTGAATAAAGAAGACAATGGGTAACACTTTCTACTTTCCAATTTCCGGGTTAATCGAATTTAATTGATGGAAGAAAAAAATGAGATATTCTGATAGTTCGGGAGGATTTCCTCTTGATCTTTATTACTTTGCAAATAAAGATCAGGAGGTGCAAATTATCAGATCATTTCCAAGTTTCAAAAACTCTCACTCTCAAAACGAGGCTAAGTGCAGAACCATTCTTGCAAAAATGATTTTTAATTTGCGTGACCTCCTTTAATTAACTCACATTCTTTCATGCAGACATTAACCAATCAGAAGTCGAGGACAGTTTGCAGCTGGCTTCTGATTGGATTAAATCTGTACGAAAGAATGTGAATAAATCAAAAGCGGTCACAATTTTGGGCCCCTTGCTGTAATAACCCATTTTCATATCAATGGTTTCGCACTTGGCCTCGCTTTGAAACTGAGGCTTAGGGCAGGCCTATTTAATTATTTTCAGAAGAACGGTTGTTCACTAGGATTGGCTTTAATAAGGAGGCTTAGGGATAGCTCTGAAATTGGCAAATAAACTAACCTGGGAGTCCCCTGGGACAAGGCTGGACATCGGTAGCACCATCAGCTGCATTATTCCACGTGACGTTCTCATAAACAGACGGGCAAGCTGATTGGAGAAAATCAATCAAAGGTCGATAAAGTATCCTATAAATAACGAACGTCTAGCATTTCTACAGAAATATTCTGAGAGGATACACATTTTATAGGTTGCTAGCTATTTGTAACAGTTTACAGTCGACCTAGAGACGTTTAAGGTTACATTGGCATTAACAAATATCTATGTGGTATTGATAACTACGACATTTTTTAAAATTCAGGAGCAGCTAACTGGTGAGAAACGGGACATTTAAGAGGGGGGCGTAGCGGGAGGGGGCGGAAAACAACCGCAAATTCGCACTGAAAAACATAAAAATCCGCGACACCGCAAAAAAAAACAACAACAACAACAACAACAAAATTTATAAAAACCGCATACCGCTTGATCATGTAAAACTGCAATGCTGCAAAATTGCTACAAAATCACAGTGACCTAAATTACCCCTCATTTCGGGCGAAATCGCTAATCAGATTACACCAACAACAGGATGGCTCAGATATATTTAATTCCTTTAATACTGAACCAGTTCTGGAAAAATTTGAAATGCTCGCTCCTGATTGGCCAGAAAGTATTTCCTAGTACTGGTTCGGTTCTCTCCCGTTCTTCTTTGCTTTGCCTTTTATAATTTTCGGGTCTCCGATCTCTTATTTCGTACCTTGTGTTTGCTCAAAGGAGTACAAGTAGCGATCTACAGGTATGTCTCCCAGCATAGCTTTGTTAACTTCTTCTTGAAGTGTTTTCTGAACTG
>NC_133205.1:27974821-28052321 GCF_958299795.1 Porites lutea
CAAATGGTTAGACTTTCTAGTCTTCTCGGATAAGGACGATAAGCCGTAGGTCCCGTCTAACAAGCCCTTGCACATGTAATAAATCTGTGGGACGTTAAAGAACCCACACACTCTTCGTAAAGAGTAGGGCACGTAGTGCCCGGTGTAGTGGTCTATCTCACTTTCACACTCATGTATGGGGGCATCATTACTCATTCCTTCATTACTTGTAGACTGCACCTTAAGCAGTCTGGCAAAGTCCCCCAACCAGTCTTGTAAATTATCCCTGAAAAGCCCTGTGGGGAGTGGATAATAAGATATTTACAATTTACAATTTGGCTGCTGACAGCCAAGGTTCAGTTCTGCGCTTCTGAAATGGTCTTGAAGAGATTTGGTTAAAATCTGCCCTGCGAAAACAGCCGTCTCTCCTCGCTCCTAGACACTAGGGAGGTCTCGTTTCCCTCCTGGTGAAACGGCTGTTTTCGCAGGCAAGTTGAAATCCAACTTGAAGGACAAAACAATTTTACATCACAGAAACAAAACTAACCATTATTGTCGAAGTTAACTGACCGCTATTAAAGTGGATTCATTTTGCTCAAGAGAAGATCTTGTTTTGCTACAATGGCACTCACTCGACGCTTTGCAGAGAGCTCTGTAGGTAAGTTAACTAGCAAAGACTCCTGCGACCGTCTGGGGACTGGGGAAAAATGGTCAATAACTGACCGGCGCATCCCCCGTAACGATCCAAGAAGTCTTTGAGAAAGCTAACTCGGTCCAGTCTCCTCGTTTCTTAAGTGGCGAGTTAGTGCACTGTATCGGTACATTAAGGAGCTTAAGCAACGACGACGGCGACGTCAACGAGAACGGCAAAAAAGCAATAGGTTTAGATCGGCAAAACAAAAACTTTGCACACGCATCACGCTTTTTTCGTGTACATTTCTTTGCCGTCACTGGACGACTACGACGTTAGATGCCTAATTTCACGTTTTGTACAAGACGTGATCACAAGGCAACGACTTTCTTTTTCTTTTCCTGAACCTCGATACTGTCTTTTAGAATTCAATTCCAAAAAAAATTGCCAAAAAAATCCGATAAGCCCGATAAAGCCCGATAAAATCCGACAGCGCAACTGTACCTTTGAAGTGACTATTTCGTAACTGTCGCCGTCGTTGTTACTTAAGCTCCCTAATTTCTTCACGAAGAGCCAGCCTTCGATTCAGAAGGTCTGACGATTTACCTGGTATTTTGTGGCCAGAGAGGAGCGCAAAACGGATCGTTTAGATTGTGTAAACTGGGTAATGCGAAATCACTAGCCAGATGTTGTGGCATAATCGTAATAAATACAATACTACATTTGATTTCTTTGTTACAGTAGTACTACGAACACATTTCCTTTATTTCTTACCCTTGATGGTTGGTGGCGCTGTGACAGCAGCCGAAGCATTAGTGATATGACTAACAGTCGGCGAGACATCAGCAGGAGTAGGTTCAACGGACGAACTCAAGATTGACGATCTCTGTGGTGCATGTTCACTTACAGAAGACCTCATCAAAGGCTTGAAATGGGATGATACCACAACAGAGTTAACTTGATGTAACCGTCCTACTATAGGGGCTTCAGATGAAGTCGACAACAGGCTTGATAGAGATGGCGTTACTGCTGAGCTTGTTGGAGATGCAGCCATCACAACAACAGCCTGAGATGATGTGACCGCGGAGGCACCTTGAGATGTGACTGGCGCCATTTCGGCAGGAGATGACCGTAATTCTCCATCACCAATGTGACTTGATACCTTCTCTGAAATTGCCGATGAACTGGGAAGTACATTTATGGAATCTGTGGAGAAGAAAACGTCTTAACTTCCATGTTGTGACAGACTTTATTCCCAGAGAGTTTGAAGCTCACTAATATAAGTTTGGAATAAAAAAAAAACCTCTTGCGCGTTCAAGGAATAACTTAGAGACCAGCAGTGGGTACAGTCTGAGGACCGGCGTCACTCACTGGGACGACGTCTCTCTCGGGAGTTTGCGACTCGAGGAGAAGCTGAAATTCAGGCAATAGACTCAATGTTTGACAATTGATCCATCAAAATGGATACACTGTTCTGAGAAAACAGCCGACATCTCGCGACGCCACCGGCACTGGTTTCCCGAGAAATGACATCTAAGAAACGAGCGCAAAAATTCCATACTGGTGACGCACCAACCTCATTCCCAGGGTCCTCTCCTATCCGTCCCTCTCTTGCGCGTGCGCTCCGCAGGGACGGGTAGGAGAGAACCCTGGGAACGAGGTTGATGGCGCGTCTCTACCCAGATCTAGGTAGTACTTCCCATTGGTTGTAATCATAGCAGTTTAAGGCCTCACTCGAACAATGTTTTACTTTCCAACAATTTAGTTTTCTCTAAGATAACATTTCTGATCTGGCGAGTCCGATTCCGTAAAGCGTATGACTACGATTACGGCTTCGTCTCTAGGGAAAACCAAACATTAGTTTTTAAAACTTAAATTACACTCACCACAAGAAAATGATCCCTCCTTGAGTTTGTCGATCGAAATTCCATTAAGGTCGCCCGAAGATTCTGAGCAATACCCTTGAATAACAATGCCTTTTTCTTTAAGTGTTTTCCAATATTGGTAAAACTGGCAATCACATTTCACAGGATCTCTTAGTAGTCTATCAAAAACAAACAAACAAAGCACTTAGAAGTGTTTTGAAGCTATGAACCCTCCATGCAGTCTACGTATGGAAAACCATTTCAAAAGAGAAGTTTATATTTCCCTTGAATTTTCATTTTAAACGTTTTGAGCATGTTTGCGTGTTTTTAAAATATATCACGTAACACAAAAAATGTCCTAGCATGTAAACTGCAGATTTTAATACTCCACTTGGTTTTAGGCTTTCCGCCTATTTTCAGGAGAGCCGGACAAAAGCCTCTACCAATATGATTACGTTAACAAACCACTGGCCTGCAAATACAGTCGTCTCTCCTCGATCGTCGCGCGATGCTGCGGTAGGAACGTTTCCTGGTGGTGACGAGCGAAGAGAGATGGCTGTATTCACCGGCTTACAAGACAGGTATAAAACGTGAGAGTACAAAGTTCAATATAGGTATTTGTTTTCAGCTTGTCTTATAAAATTTTGCAGGGGGCAAAAAGCGTTGTCATTTTCCCTTAATTTCTCAGGGGTCATCTAGAGTAGATATTAAAAAAAGCATTATGCATTTGGTAATCACGGGTAATGGCAAAAATGTAGGTGGGAGGCGACATTCCAACGTCATGAGTTGGAAGTGAGTTCACACTGCCATTTTTCCATTTCGCCCTATGTAAGGAAATGTCAAGAAGTCTTGGATTCTGGATTCCACACCGTGGATTCCGGATTCTTTGTCAGTGGAACTTGGATTCCGGATTGCAATCTTTAGTGGGATTCCAGATTGCAAAGCCCAGAATTCCCGATTCCACAAGACAAATTTTCAAGATTCCGGATTCCACAAGCAAAAATGTCCCGGATTCCAGAATCGGCATTCCCATATATGTGGCCATTCCATTGGTAGTCGATATGACTGCGGCTTAGTTGCGTGTCTCACGTGTACAATATGACAGAACACGTTAACAACTTGTAGAAGTATGAATCATAGGGAAGAAAACCCTAGAGAAAGTGATTTTTTTTATTGGTTGAAAAAGGAGTTATGATAACGAGAAGAATTCAAACCTTTACTCGGCTAAAGTTTTCAGATATGTGTCACTATTTCTACTGTATCGAGCTGTGAAAACCCTAACCCTAACTCAACAATCATGCAAGAACAGGAACCACGCCAACGTGCGTACATAGCACGAAAGGTCACGCTGAGAACATCACAATGATCGTAACAATACCTCTCGATCGGATTATTTTTAATCAGATAATAGGATACTACCTTTATTTACATTATTCAAGGGGAACTGAACAAAACTTTGGCCTGCCGTTTGTTTACAATTGCAAGAAATACTAGAAATAAGCGAGAGAGACTTAGAGTTCCGATAGAATTTATGCGTGGTTGAACTGTGAGTCGAACGATGTTCTTGTCTATGCCGATCTATGCCAGTTCTTTCTAGCAAATGTGACACGCCCCTTCACGGTCTAGAGTTTGAGCAACCATCCGCGCGTGCAATGTAAACAAAGAGCGCAAACCGATTTCAAATTTATGCTTTCTTCATGATTAACCATCCGCGTACCATTTTTTCACTCTGGCCGAGACTTCGTTGAAGAATGCGCGCTCTGTATCATTTTTCATCTCCCTAATCAAAAAACTTACAATCGATTACTTTTCGCAGAGAAGATTGACCAACTTTTACGAAATTTCTCAAGCAGAAAATATTCAATAACCCAGTCCATTCTCTCGGTCCGCTGGGACCACCATCTTGCCGGTGTACTTCTTAGAGAGGCGCCTGCGCGCCTTACAGAGGTATCCGTTTTAGGGAAGTGTCCGTACCGTCTTATAAAGAAATCAATTGAGAAAGAGCTAAGAGGTTCAAGACTGTGTTTAAAAAGAAGCTCATAGTCGGAAGCTTACTTTCTCTAACAACTTGTACAAGAAAAATTGAAATACAACTCTATATAACTTTGGCCTTTTGAGGCTTGCAGTAATATGTAGCAGACACTCTTACAAGTCATCACCCGGGGGGGAATTGGAAGGTGCTTCGTTTCGTCTGAAAAGAGGTATAAGCTCAAGCCAATAAGCACTGTCACACTTTTTAAGTTCGTTTTGTTGCTGCCAGAATGTTACCCAAAGCTCAGTTTGGATGGCTTCAACCCCTTTCTACAATGACAATCTAGAAGCCTAGTTTTATTTGAACCGATTTCAAAGAGGTTATTTTTGGTTTCGCTCCAGACAAAATTAACCACAAGGATCAATAAAAAAAATGACTTCTATATGGCATTCGTCTGGGTTTTAGCATATGCCCTTTTATGAAGATTCATTAATGTGTCAAGAACGTTATGACAAGCACTTCCTCCCGAAACTTAAACATAAATACATATGAGCGACTAGCGATGAAAAAAAATGTCATCGCCGATCCTTGATGCCGAGAGCTCTCACAAGTTGTGGCTATGAGATAAGAGGATTGTATGTCAGGGCACACGGGGGCTTGGGTTTATACCGCCAGTAATGAAAATCCGAATAATTCGGTTTGTGTAGTGAATTTTAATTTGAACAATCAAACAGAAAATCGTGAAACGTCAATATTGCTTCGAAGCTTCAAAAACCTATCATGCCATGTTTAGCAATTAAACGTTTAACAAGAGTTTTAACTGGCAGATAACAATCTATCTTTCTGCTTTTCTTGTGATATTTTTTTATAAGATTTTCCCGCCAATCACACGATATTTATACCTAGTTAACATGCAGAACATTTTTCTCTTGATTGAATATTTGCATTTCGTATCTTGGGGATTCTGTCAAATAAACTCAATTGCTTATTTTTATTCTCTGCTTCTCGAGATGAGTACACTTTTCTGATCTTATCACGGGCTTAAGCCTTATTTAGAGACCCACCAACCGAACACCATATGATTTAAACAAAAAGCAAAACCTGGATTTTTTTTTCGACAGAACTATGATGGTTTAAACCTGGTGGTGATGTGATATGTTCCAGTTTCTTCGCTGTCACCATACTCGACGTGAAACGGGTTTCCTTTGAGGCGGACGAAAAATCCAACACAATATTATAATTAATAGTCTAACAAAAGAGAAACTGGTCCATTCGGTACATATAAATTATAAAGGTGAACCAATTTAAATATCTTTTTTATCAGAAATTACAGGCAATTCACAAAGTCTTCTTCCACAGGGTATGCCAGTATATGTATCCATCATGTGTCATCAAGTTGTTTTCGGGAAGGCATAGAATTATTATCTAGATATAGTTCCAAGCCCCAAATTTCCTACGAGACCCTACGAGAATTTCGACAAACAAGGGCCCAGAAAAAATCGATCTAACATGCAGCTGTGCCAAAAAATATCGTACAAACGAACCATCAATTATTATAATGAGACAAGTCGCACATAACATTTCAGATACGAAGCTTTCTAGCAATTCTGTCTATGAAGTTGTACTTAAGCGATCAAACGAGACGATTAATGACTTAAAACGTTATAAACTACACTTTCACAAAGACACGTGTTTTAGGACCAAATTGAAAACGACAAATTGTATAGTTCAAATAACAAACCAGATCAGTTACTTACAACGATGTCGTGTTCGCTGGCAGCTTGCTTGGGATCGCTGTGAATTCTTCGCCTTCGCAACTAACGGCCACTTTCAAGTCTGTTGTTGAACAATTACACGATACTGGACACGCAGTAGATGAAGTAGCGGCGATAAGAAGCGATGTAAGCAGTAAACAACGAATCAAAGCCATCGCACTTTACTCCGTGACTCGAGTAAGAGTCTGCACATCGAATCCCGAAGAACTACGACACAGTTTCAATAACATATGACCCCGGCCGGCGGTGTAAGATTTCCACGCGCCCGTCGATGCTTCACTTTTCAATATGGAGGCTCTTCGCTCTTGCATCGGCCACCAGTCCGATTTGGTCGCTGAATACGTCTTGTTGTGCCTGTGGTTTCACGCAATGATTTTGAATTTACATAAATTTGAGCGTTAATGAATGCGCCGGGCACTTTCTGTCGTGTTTCGCATGTATTCAATAAAATGCCCCGTAGCAGACAGGGATTTGGTCGTCATACAGACAAACGCGACGACAAATCCAGTGGATCAAATACCTGTCAACAGACGAAGACTTCACCCGGCCCAGACAACATAGATATTGATCCAACCAACAAGATGCCACTCACTACAATCCAAATTTAACACCTAACCGGTACCATAAACGAAAGTCATGCCCAATTAACTGATCCATCCGTCTTGAAAGAAGCCTGCATTTTTATAATCTTTCGCATTTCATTTTTATCTTGAAGTTACAGTTAAAGCATAAAAATATTGTTATTGTTATTTTTTTATATATATATTCCTGACAATCTTATTATTCAGAAAAAGATAAGAAAAAGAGTAGGTCAGATCATGAGTATAGAGTACTGATAGTTTAACTTCCTGCGAAGGCTCTTATTTGACTTTACGGGAGATAAAAATGTTGGTGTTTATAAACACACAAATAATTATCACATCAAGCATGTCAGGTTTGCTTTTAAAGTACTAAGATAAAACAAACATCTTGGCCTAGCCATCATGGCCTTTTAAGAAAGACGGGTCAAATATTCTAAACTCGCTCTAATTAAGAAATTTCGGCTTCCGACAAGAGAACTGTTGGCTTCTTAATATATTTGTGCACCTGCTTTAGCAATGTGTAAAAAAAAGTCGGACCTAACTGTTTATTATTATTATTATTATTATTATTATTATTATTATTATTATTATTATTATTATTATTATTATTATTATTATTATTATTATTATTATTTTTATGATTTATATAATTCTCAATGTTGTATAGTGCTTGATTCTTATTTCAAATGTTTCTGTAAATTATGTACATATTTTTTTAAGTTGAGTAAAATTATTATTATTATTATTATTATCATTATTATTATTATTATTATTATTATTATTATTATTATTATTATTATTACTTTCATTAAATCCTCAGCGAAAATTATTACGTAACTCGTGGTAAGTCGTTTTCTTCCTTTTTCGGTGGGAAGTTGAGGTGCCGGGACTCAGTCAAAACGCATGCCATAAAAATACAATGTGCGGCTGAGTCTTGGCTTTACTCTTATGGCCAAAATCCATTAGTCAGAGTGGACATTTACAGGAAAAATGAACAGTACTTTCGTTAAGCCCTGTTTATTTATTATTTGCTTATTTATTATTAATATACTTTGTAGTAGTTTACAACAAGAGTCAATGAAGTGGTATCCTGCTGGCACCCTGAAACTTCAATACATGTACAAAGTGATAAGGTTTTGGGACGATGCCGATTTTATAAGCATAACCAATATCAGATGCTTGCCCTAATAAACGCTAATTTGCACTTGAAACAAGGCTAATGAAAGATGTTTTGACTACAGAGGTTGCACAGCTTTTGAGTCACGTTGCAGTAAAACACATATCCCGGAAAACTGAAAGATTTTTCATCCAGACTAGCATTCTAAATTGTATATATACAATCCGACCACCGACAAAAAACGAGCTGCAGCCATTCTTTTTATCTTTTAAAAGAGTATTGCAAGGTCAATTAGCCAAGGTCAACAAATCTGGACTTTAATTATTCTACTATAAACTGCGCCAGTCTGGGAAAAAATTACCAGTCATCGCTAGTATTCAAATTAAGGGCCATTTGAAAACCAGTTTATTTTTACTAGTGGCAGCGCTTATGGTGCAGTTGAATTTTTTTGGTGTTTGTAGGTGGTTTTTAGCGGGTGTAGGGTTGAGGAGTGGCGAGAAAGTTAGCACCAGAACGCACACGCACTTACATAGAGCAAAAAAATACAGGATTTAACGGCCTTGATCTTTCAACTTTGAGCATAATCACTCATGAATATCTAATGATGTCCAAGCATCGGCTGCAATATGCGCGAACGTAGATCCCAGCACAGCTATAAGAAAACATACACTGCATGCCATCGCTCGAGAGTTTGGATACTGGTAGTTTCTAAAACAGATGTCTGTGAGTCTGCTGGTTCTGAAAATTCTGAGGGGGGAGTATTAAATCACGTGTAGAAAGGAGGTACTCTTAACAAGGAGCAATACTGTTTGAAAAGATTCTTTTGTTATTAATTTCACGAGTTTATGGTCATGATATTAAGCAGTGTATTGAATAAATTGAATAGACTCTCAAACACTTTAAAGCATTCGATCTTAACAAAAAAAAACGCATTAGAAATTAGTTAATGAACTCTTTATAGCTGTTAGTTTCTTTCCCATTCAAGAGATTTAATTGTCAGTTCTCATTTTTATGTTAATTTTTGTCCCGGATTTTTCCAGGGAAAAAGGGAATTGGTCTTAAGCCGCCCCGGGCAAAGAAAAATTAGACTTCGAGATGCCCTCTATATTTGTTCTGGAATAGCCTACAGTAAAGTGTGCAAAAATCGTGAAATTTGACGCCTACTGGGGTTTGCCCTCTGTTGAGAAAAAGGACTTCTCTTAAATCCACATAAGCTAAGTTTGAATACCGTTCCAGCCATCACTAACATCATAGTCCAAAAAACGTTGTTACGAGCTTCACTAAGTTGGCTTCATTAACTGAAGTACCTGTCGGCGCCATTTGAACATCATCTTATCACAGTGGATATAAAACTTGACATGATGAATGGCTCGTTCAGCGTACGTGATTGAAATACACTGACACTCACTAACTTCTACGGAAAAGAAACTACCAGCCCTAAGGACAGTGATCTATCTAAATTATCTCTGTCTCATAAACTTATCTTAAAAGGGCTTAAGGGTATCAAACAGGTGCCTGCAAACATCATGACAAAATATTCCTTTATATTAAATAACGCCCATGACTGAAGACATAAAAGTCTTTTTTCTAGAAGTCGCCCTGAATTTTTCTTTGTTTGGCTTGCTCTCAAATAAAACTAATTGAATAGGGTCTTTGAGACAGATTTTTAACACAAAGATAAACGAAACATAATTATGAACTAATTCAAGGTTCAATCACGAGGTGGAAGACTATTGATAGGCGATCAAGCGAAAGAGGTACCCAGTCGAGATACTGATACTGTAGTCACGAGAAGGGCGTATGTTGGCGCCACATTAGCGTGCCCACACTTGGCTAAACCCGTCTCAGAGTCTATTATAACGAAATGAAACGGAGTTTTAATCCTTGACTTTTTTAACTCCTATGCCATTGAAATGAAATCTTCTCCACCAGCGGTTAATGTTCCACGCGGTACTTTTCACTTTCCTATATCTTAAATTAATGTGATTTGTTTTTTCTCTTGCATGAATTTATCATTCGGACACCACTCTTTCGTTAAGGGGTTTTGTTACGCAACTGCACTTAAAGGGAATAGATCTCAGGCAATATGGCTAATTTGTACCAAACCAGCCGTCTATTGTTTAAAACTACAGTTATAGGTCTGTCCCATGTTCTGTTAAGTTTAAATTATCAAATCATTTATTCCGAGGAAAAATGGCAACATCGCCTCGCGGTCTACATTACTCATTCTCTATGTACCTATACGCGCAACAAATAAGGGCATTTTAAAGCAACATTTGCACGTACTTTTCAGCTTTGAGATGCATACCGCAAAGTTGCGCAATGTAGTTGGAAAGAATGTAACAAGGAATTTTTTTCAACAAAATGGAAATTTAGTTATAAAATATCTCTTGGGCCTCATATCATTTTCCTGTTTAAGAACTTCAAAATCACAGAGTTTTCCTGCCATTTATACTTTTATTACGCATATTAAAATATTTATTTCATCAAAGGAGGAACCAGCTGGCATCGTAGTTCTAATAGTTCGTTGATAGAAATATCTATTTTAAAACTGAAATAAAAAATTTATGGAACTGGGTACAATAGATAAGAGGTTTGTTTTGACTACTGGGCGTACCGAGACTGGGGTAATTATCTTGAGGTCACGCAGGCCTTATCATTCAGTAAAAGTCGTGAAACTTAACTGAACGCGTGGTATTAACTGCTGGAATTACAGTCTTTAAAACTGAATTGTGTTGATCATGACCTAAAATATTTAGCTGAAGGTGTAACTACACGCCTTTTGAAATCCTCTTAGGATTTAGAGAGCTAAATAAATGCCTTTCTTTGAAAATAAGAGTAACAGTCTTTTTTTTTACTTATTTCACTTTCGACAATGCTAACAACAAAATTCGAGACTTCACATGTCAAGTTGGGAACTGAAAAGCGAATAGCACCCTGTAAAAGGTAAAGCCTCCCGAAATAGAATTCGTTGAATAGGCAGACTAGACGATTTTGAACTGATTTACATATCTCCCTACTAATTAATTGATTTCAAATGACTCTGCTGGAAGATGAGAGTCAAGAAAAAGATGATTAAACTTTTCGCCTGCAAGCAGATTTTGGAGATGAAAAAATGCATGACTCGTATCTTTAATCTCCCTAAGTTATAAAATCGCAGAAACGGTTGTAACTTTTTTGAATAAGTTTGATTGACGCTTCAGAAAACTAAATGTCCCTCGACTCAACGCTTTCCTTTGCTAAAGTTGCTAAAAATGTGAGACATACGATACTGTTTTACCGTGACTCAGTACTTTAAAACATTTTCGAGTTGTCCTTGCATACACAAAAACGTTGCGTACAGATACCTTTGATGCACCTGTATTGACTCCCGGTAGCGGGGGAAAAATTATTAAATCAGGTTACTATGACTAAAGGGAATGGCACGGTAGATTTCCCATATGAAGCTTGGACTCTTTCCGGTGCCAATAGCTGAAATCTTATTTTAAAAGTAATCGTGTGTTATTCTTTTTGAAGAGGAGGTTCAGAAACAGAAGACAAACATCTAGTATATGTTAAGCAAACAAATCAGAAAGTGGTAGTAAGCTTAAAACTGTCTATATTTTACCCATCAAAATAACCATTTTCGTTTGCGACATAAATTACCCCCCGTTATGTTTCCTTTAGAAAATAAAATGACCAGTCAGGCGAGTAGGTGAGCCAGAGGTTGATGTTCTGCTGAATAAAGCAGGGTCAACAAAAAAAGTTTCTGTATAACTGAGACAACATTTCGATAGACACCCATGAGATACAATGGCAAGGATTTGTACTGGGCAATTGCCTCAGTCATAACTGAAACAAGGAGGATGTAAGTGAATTAATACAATGAAAACTGTCATGCATACTAAAACAAGACATGATGGAGTCACTAGCAAAGAACCATAAACGTGGGCACGTGCTGTTTCATCAACCGGTTTCCGTTAGCGTCACAGCGTATCACATTGTAAAGACCAAATGATTTTTTCTCTTTTTGGTGGATACCATAAGACTCACAAGAAAGCCAACAGCCCATTTTTATGTAATTTAAATATGGAGCTTCTAAACTTCCTTGTTTGCCCCCCAGTTTAGCTTTCTAATCGAAATAATGAGCTAAGTCAGCTTTGCGCGACTCCAGTGATTAGATTAATCTCTTATACGTCGCATTACCCTTGATTTCAATGAAAAGAAGTCGTTCGTAGTAGAACCTCGTTGAGGGCTTCAATGCGTGTTTTATGATGAATGCGGGCAAATTCAAAGATCGAGATTCGGGATCATGAAGAGGAAAAAGCGAGTGAGAATTTACTAAGGATTAGGATTATGAACGGCAAGGGATTTGGCGATTTAATGATGTGGGATTCAGTAAGCGATGTCTTACAGAACCGACATCCGAGAAAAGCGAGTTTCATTTTCTTTAGGTTCGGTTTAACGCAAGCTATCTGATCCACATTGCAGTGACATGATCATACCACTATCCGATTCAGATCTGCCACTACTTCTTCCAAGGTGGGGCAATCTGGACCTTCTGTGAGGCATTTTCTAAAAGGTGTGTTTACTTCGGGATCGAGATTAGCCGATGCTATAAATCTTCGGGATTACGGAGTTAATCGAAAATTTGGATCTGGATTATTGGATCGAAGAAACCTATTATATCGGTCGACCTCTTTGATGTAACACAATCTGATGATGCAATCAGTGCGGCGCTTAAAGTTGAATAAAGTACGTGTAGAACACTACAAAGCACGTGTTGTACTCTGCTGTGTTACCTTGGTGTTACAAACTGAAAAAAAAAAAAGAATTATATCTAAAGCTAAGACAAGGGTGAAGAGAAAACTGCAAATTTCTTTCCTGTAAATTGTTTCTTATGGAACATTTTGCCTTGCAGATATTCAGAGTTCCACAGATCCACTGTTTTCACACCGTACAGGAAGAGCAATTTCTCTACAAAAGATAGGAATAAAGCACAACTTTAAAAGTCACTCGACGTTGCACAGAATATTTCATTATGTTCTTGACAACTTAACGTCATGTACAAAAAAGTATTCCCATATCTTTTAATAACAACGATATATTACACTATGACGCACTACGAATTAACCATATCCAATGTAAACGGAGTAAAAAATGATAAGTTTATATATTATATATATTAATACATTTATGTTCATCTGCTTTCTTCTCTGAACAGTGAAATATGATAAAACTATTTACAGTTTTTCTACACCCAAGTATGATAAAGTACCTTTTTTACAAAATACAAAAAGGAAGAAAAAAACACTCACACTCACACAACTATTGAACCAGCAAAAGATGCTTGATCCTTAACCATTTTGAAGGCGTGCACGAGATCGGTAAGAGATAGAGTTGTATCGAAGAGCACCATTGGAATGTTTTGGGGATGCTATCGCTTCTTTCATTGGCTGTTACGAAGTCGCAAAGGAAACTGGGTCAAAATTCGCTCTCTGAAACAGTCCCATAGTGCAATTCGACACAACACCGACCCAGTCTTTAACACAACCTTAGCCTGCGAGAAGTCTCTTATTTTTCTTTGCAAAGTTACTGCACTCGAAACCCGAGCACGCAAGCGCGAGCGCCGCGATAAACGACGGCGTATCCCTTATTGTAACGTAACATCGTTGTATGCAATCGCGCTGGCTTAGATAAGAACTAGACTGATTTTAAGAGAAAAGGAGGACGGCAAACAGTGTAACACAACCTCGAAATGGCCAGTTAAAATGGATGCTTCCAACGGAAGCAACAACATTCTGAGAGCAATGGTGACCAGTCAGTTACGCAATAGCAACACAGAGAGCAATAGATACAAATCCTCTAATCAAGAACAAGGCCGGCACAGTAGAACGATACAAAGGATTAAATTCTGTGTCTAACATAGCAATTGCGATTCTCAAGTTATACGTTAAATAAGTTAAGGTAATATTCGCAAGTTATACGATTTATCCAATATTCAGACTCACCACCCGCAGCCCTGTTTTTTTAGACCGGCTAAATTCGAGAGTTTCATGTTCTATCAGCATCTTCTCCAACGAAATTTTTTCAGCAGTGCTTCCACATAACATAACTGCTAGTCCTACCTTCTATCTACTGAAATCATTCAGAGGATTAAACTAACCAAATAAAAACTACAGAAATACACAACTTTCTTTTGACACAAAAGCACGCCTATAAACATTTTTTAGGGTGTTCTTGGCTTAACTAAAAACAATTTTAGACAGACGTAATTTCCTCAAACTAGCCACTAACTCGGAAACATGTACTAGGGAAGAAAAGAACCAAGAGTTATTTGGAGCATCCATGCACTTTCCATCACGAACATCTATTTACAATGTCAACTATAAATACGGTGCTCCAACAGTGAATTATTCCTTCGAGGCTTTAATCTAATGTTCATGTTTCACATACATCACTTGGAACCCTCTGAAATAGAATTGAAAGAACATTCTTTCATTTATACAAGTTACTTACTTTATTGAAACAAACACAATGCAACTAAATACTACAGAGAACGCTTCGGGTAATTTGGCACACAATTTACAGAGAAATGGGGAAACTACCCACCTACCCCTCCCCCAAGCTGGCATTAACACTTACTTCTCACTTAGGGCAAAATGATGGCTTAGGAGAGGGGTAGGTGGGCGGTTTCCCAGACATTTAAATTAATCTAAAGTGTGTTAAAGGGATCACCACCCCACGAACAGACTGGTGGTATCTCAGCTTTGTAATCCCACTTCCCACCATGAAGAGATGGTTTCTCATAGGCATGTAGCTCCCTCTAGTTTACATGATAATATTTGAAAATATTGCTAACAGAAAAAAACTTCAATGCCCCAGCGCAGTTTGTCTCACAATGCAAGTTTCACGCACACAAAATGTTTCAGTCAGTCAATTCCAGTTTGAATGAATGAAAATGAAATGTAGAAATGAGAGGACAACAGACGCGTTTTACATGTAACAGTAAGCTAGGACCCGATGTCAGCGTGCACGGGTGCCACGTTGTGGGATGAATGAGTATAATAGGTCAACAAGAACAATAGTCTACAAGGAGAAGATGTGAGACTTACTTAGGACATTATCCCAAACCTGCACACGAGCGTGTTCTTCTGGTAGCCAGTTTTCAGGTCGACTTAGAAGCCTGCGAAGAAAAAAAACCATTGAAGAACGACCTTCATGATAGTTATTAGCTGCCTGAGTCTATAAATCAGTAATTACCACAAAGACAAGTATTAGTTTTCGAGCACCGGGGACTCTTTTGCCACGGCCCACAAATTTAAAATGTTCTGCGAACTATAAATAATGTTAAATAACTCATGGCAAAAAATGTTCTTTGGTTCTCTTACAAGTCGGAGCGCGTTAGTCCCGTCGGCTACACTTTTGTTTGCCCAGTTGTTTGCAGTAATGGGGAATTATCTGCCCAACTACCCCAAAGAAATCGCCCTGTTATCCGGATAAAATGTAATTTATTTGGTCAGCTTATTTTCAATACAGTAAAAACCCGCGACTAAGAACCTGCACTTCCCCAAATTAGCCCATACAGGTTCTTACATAAATGATGACTTTAGAATATTAAGATTCTTAACAGGTTCTTATTTTCTGAAGAAAAAATACATTGTAGCTAACGGCGCTTTCCATTCAGCCCAAAATTTCGGAAATTTCGGTTAGAAACTAAATGGAACGGACCATTTCGGTTAGATCCGACCAGAATTCGAATATTTTGGGACCATCTTTGAAGGTTGTCGACTTTGACCGGTCCGCTCATTTCGGTTGGTCGGACCGAGATGTCCCTTTTCCATTTAAAAAAGTTGTTGCCCCAGGTACCGCTCTTTTGTATCCTGCGTACTAGAACAATAACCAAACGCGCGGTGGCTTGGGTCGGGTCTGTGCAACCGGAATGTACTCTTCCATTAGGCACGAGGAATTTCTGAAATTTCGAACCGGAATTTTTGTTGAATGGAAAGCGCCAATAGAAGTCGCGGGTTTTCACTGTATATTTGCAACCCAACACAACCGTCAGTGCGTTCCTTGATCCCTACAGCTCCTTACCCTTATTCAAGCTTCATTACAAGTAGTATCTAAGCGGACTATAGATTCGATAAGCAGGTTCGTAGAGGATACTATAGTCCCTCTTAACATGTTATCCCAAAATTTTCGCGTATCGTCGCGTTGTTTCCTATTCCCAATCAATACTGTCCTTCTCAATTCATTAGGATATTATGAAAACCACATAACAGTCAACCTTACTAAACACAACAACCTACCCTGAGGTTTTACCGAAACTGGCCATACTATAATCATTTGCTTTCCTCGCTGGGGCCATCAAACCTCTAGGAAAAGAAAACAAGATCTATGATAGACATATAAGTATAAAGTTTTAGTTTACTAAAAAAAAAACTTTTTGAAGCTGGAGGTGCTCCAACATTTGGGTAATCCACGTTTCTCACAAAGAATTCTCAGTTCGGTGAGGAATGCACTCGTTTCAGTTACATAGACTAGATATGGAGTTTTCTGCATGCAAAGCCTGAAGAGCTTTAATACTGTGGTCACAGCAGCGCCGATAGTGGCAACGGTAATAGTAGATAACAGTAGACGTACGTCGTATTACTGGTGCTACTGGTGGTGGTGGCGGTGGTAGGGGTGGACATGGGGGTGGAATTTGTAGTAGTCTATTTTGCGATCATGCCTCCTTATATCTCTACCAAACGCCTGATCGCAGGTTAGTAGACAAGTAGTGGTCGCGCTGGTGGCAGCAGCAGTGGTAGTGGCAGTGTAAGTGAAAGATTGTGTGATGGTCGTATTAGAGATCTTACAATCCGACAACGGCGACGTCCATGAAAAAGTCGCTGAAAAATAGACTTTGCATCCTTTCAAAATTTTTCGCGATTATCCCAAGTCGCCCTGTTACTCAAAAGAAGGGAATTTAGGTTGGAGCTCAGAAGAGAGGGGACCGTGCCCAAGTTCAGACAGAGATGGTAGAATTTATCACCTTGCCGTTCCCGTTCTCAAGTAAACTTACAATTTGGTCTTTTCACGTCGTAGTCGTGCAGGCACGGCAAAGAAATTTATAGGAAAGGGTGATGCACGTGCAGAGTTGTTGTTTTGCTCATTCACCCTATTGCTTTTTTGACATTATTTTTGCCGTCGCGGTCGTAGTTTCCTAAGGTCCCCGATGCCGATCCCAGCGAAAATGTCAAACGTAAATTTGAAAAATTTCGAATTCTTCACCGCGATTATTCTAACTCGGTTACTTTGTCAAATGTTGGTGAAATGAAGTAAGTCTCTTGGAGATGAATTCCCAAGACCCATACCCAAGTTCAGAGGGAGAAAGGGAAATTGGTCGTCGTTTGTTTGCGTTCTCCATAAAATTAGGCAGAGTGTGATGCCTGTGTACAGCTGTTGTTTTGCTAATAGAGCCTGCTACTTTTATCGACGTTCTCGTTGTTGTTGCCGTTGACACATCTCAGTTGAACTACCTAATAGTAGTGGTGGTGGCAGTGGTGGTGGCAGTGGTGGTGGTAGAGGAAGTCGTGGTGATGCTGGTAGTGTTAGTGACAGTACTAGTGCCAGTGCTAGCGCTGGTTGCAGTGGCGGCACAGGTAGTTGTGGTGTGAAGGTAGTGGTAGGGCGATGTTGGCAGTGGAGTTGGTTGTAGTGAAAGTGGTTTTGCCTTGGTGGCCGTCTAAGTGATAGTGGTAGTGGCGATGGAAGGCAGTAGAACTCTAGTCCTATCCAGACTAAGAATGCCATTCCCCTTCCGTTAGAGTCATCCTACTAATGTAAGTACCACTGTGACTATAGAGATCAATTCAAGTACCGTAAATGACCTAATAAGCGGACGGGGTGTCAATTTAATTTTAGGGGTCTAAGTCTCATAACTGTAACAAGCTCAACAAAACTAATATGCTTTCGACAAAAATATCAAGAGAGTTTAAAAATAGCGTAATATCCACTCCATCAATTGATACGTCTAGGCCGTCTAGAGATACATATCGTTCTTTCAAATCCCAACATCGATGTCAGAATCTTTGCTCAGGGTTATTGTGTTGCCATCACTAGTCTAATCCCTACTTTGAACTCGACATAGAACAAGATGTAATACGCAAACCCTGGCAAATCAAGCAAGAAACTGAATGAACTGAATGATTTTGCTCCTTTTTGCTACCGAATTTCTAGTATTTTGGAGTAATTTTCATAGGGGGTGTCTATTAGACAAGTGCCGTTTATTAGAGAGGGGATTCTAACACAATTTTAACAGCATAGAAGGGGCGTTTATTGGGAATGGGCGTTTATTAGGTCACATTACGGTATCGAACATCTCCACGTTAAATAAACAACCAGTATGTTTGTAGTCAGTAACATTTTATTAGGGAAACCAGACTTGCATAATCTCTCAAGACGACAGGTGTCTTTTAGTTTATGTTTTCATAAGCAAAAATTTTCACATTACCAGCCAAAAAAGCGCACATCGCTAACGGCGCTGTGGTCATACCGTTTAATTGTCTCCATGGACACCTCAATCCCTTTTTCCTGTAGCCGCGCAAACACCTCTTGGCATTCTTCTGAAGCCACAACTTCGTCTTTTTCCTTTAATGAAAAAGTATAAATTTAAATAAGGCAATAAACATTTTAAAAATAGCTTTCAACGCATCTTACTAAAAAAGGAAAAGAAAGCCGTTTTCCCGCTGTACAGAACTAGATATGTGTTATGCGGAGAATACAGCCACTCACACGACTGGGAAAAACTGCAGGCAATAAATGCACAATTTATACGATTCCAGTGACACACTGCCCCAAGTATTGAGCTGAAAATCATTTTAACGGTTTTTTCTCAGTGCTGTCATATGAAAAAAATAAAACGCCCTTTCGTTCACATTATATAACCGCTGACCAGATACCGCTAGGGTATGACGAAACCAATTTCGCCTTTTTTAATTTGCGCACCATGTTAAATGCACACGTGCTCTCAAATATAATTAAAATGAGACATCAGATAAGTGCAAGAAATACTTAGTATTCTAACCGGACAGTAAAACGGTACAAAACAACGTAAAAAGTGTAATGTTCCACACAGGTTTTCCTTGATACGTGTTATTTAACAACCAGAGTCTATGGCACGAACCGAACAACCCTGCAGGGAATGGTTTAGGTGTACTTTCAGAAATAAAAAAGAATTCCACCTTAGGAATAACGCATTTGTAAAGAGATATTTGAAATCTGCTCTGTTGAAGAAAAATTTACAATTCAGTCTCTTAAAGGGCACTTTTTTCTGAGGAATAGAACAGTTAAAAATAAGTTAAACAAAATTAATATTCCTCATGTCAAACAGCCTTGTACTGAAAACGGCATTGAGCTGGTTATACTATTTAATAATGCATGCTTCTCAAACCCAAAACATTCAACTCTCAACTAACTCCTTCAGTTGGTTTCAGTCTCGTGAATATGACACAACCCTGTAGCTTGACTCAACTACTTTTAGTGATCGTAACGGTAGAGAGTTTTCTCCAAACAAAACGCAGGAAAGAATTTGCTGGGGTGCCAGTGCACAACCAAAATTATCCAGACTTTTACCTTATTGCATGAGTTTCGCTCGTTGTTCTTTTCTTCTTTCTCGACTCTTTTCACTTCTCTCTTTGGCTGACGTTCTTTCGGAGCTGCAAAAAATAGGTCATAAAAAATAAGCACCAAATGATCAAAGTAACTACGGTTCTTCACTTATACGCGATAATGTTCGCAGCGAAGGGGCGTAACATCCTAGCATAATAATTCAAACTATATATATCAAAGGTAAGAATGCTAACTGGCAAAATACAAGCCAATTAGCCATTTTCGTAAAGCACGACCGACCAGTACTACTATCTAACGTAAACCAAGGCCAGGTGGTGACAGATTTGAAGAGTGGACTGAATATTACTGTTTATTATGACGTAACACGGAAGAGTGGAAACACGTTGGAGCTTTTTTTTTCTGGCCTAAGCTCCAACGTGTCACCTGTAGTTCGGTGGTAGAGGAGCTGAACTAGTCACTGGTTCAACTCCTGTTGGGAAAACACAAGTTTCTTTTTTTTTTTTGAAGTGTTACCGTGTCACTGAACGAGAGACACATCATTTCCAAAAGAGGATAAAGCTCCTCTCTGGATCATTTCTCATAAAACTTTTCACTTGATATGTTATTCCTTTTGTTCCCATGTATTATGCTGTAAACGGCACTAATGCTGTTCAAAGTTATAATTCGAACAATCATATCGACTGATGTGAAATATTCTGCAGAGATTATAGTGCTAGAGTTGTGCTCTGTGGATTGAATTTTTAAGTCAAAATATAACTTCGAGTCCGTGTATGAAATCGTCAAGTGATATCCACTAAAATCAGTGCTACTAAATATCGCCTCTCGGAACACTCTCTGATTTTTTAACTCACTTCATAAAAGGATTTTACGCATTTCAAACTTTCAACTGTAGTACTTATAAAGGATAAAGCGTTTAGTTGCCAAGTGTTAACAAAAACAAAGCGTAATCAGAAAACAGACCTGGCGGTAACGATGGCGGAGGTCTTTCCTTGAACAGATATCCTTCCTTGAGAACTTGCGCTGCTGCACGGCTGCGGCGGACATCTTTAGCATTAGGACTGCGGGATTGTGAACACAGGGAACTCATTACTGACACACAGCAGACTTCTAGCAACAAAAATACCGCTAGTGCAAAACAAGTTTAGTATACAATAAAAAATACAACCGAGCTAAGTGAATTGTACAAGATTCCCAGGAGAGAATCTGCAATTAGTGACATTCCCATTATTACCCAGCGTACTAAACAATATGCTTTGTGTGCATCGCGCTGGGCTTTGTTGGAGTTTTAAAAGACTAGTCAACGAGGGGGTTAATTGACTAACGGCATAGCGTCAAGGTGAAATTGGAAATAAATTAATAACGACGCCAAATAACGAGGTCAAATTCTCACCTCGCTCTGCCCACGTGTGCTGAGGAGGGTCTGGGGCGACTGTGTGCTCCCTCGGATGTAGTCCTCTTTCTCTGTTAGCGTGTAGTAAAAGTTTGGTTACTGTTTATTGCTGATAAATGCCTCCTTGCATCAATCAATCACAAAAACCTTTCTACAAACAGCGGCCCTTTCATTTTCCTAGAAAAATCTTTCCCGAGGCTCCTCCGGTCTCAAATCTCTTCATTTTGACTTTTTGTGGCGGGAAGGTGAGCGTTTTCCCGCCAAAGAAAACCCTAATATGGTGAAAGGACTGTTCGATTGGCCAATCGTGCTGCAGTATGACGTCAAAGCGAGTATCCATTGATTTCTAGAAAGTTCTCGGTCGCGAACTTTTTTCACCCAAGCATTCGCTTAACCAACCAAAACCCACGCGCGTTTGTATCCGTTCGATAAACCAATCAAGTTGCTCTATTTCCGTTCGTTCGTTGCTTCTATTTTGTTCGCGCGTTTTCATTTCAAGGTCATAAGAAAACCGCTCTAAGCGTCTAAATTTTCGTACAGTTGAGTTGGTCCCGTGTGAACGCGACAACTAGACGGTCAAAACTTTCATCGGGTCGAAAATTCTCCCAGTGCTGCCGTGAGAAGGTAGCCTAAGTTGTTTTGCCAGGTTCTTTGGTCTTCCCCTCTCTTTAAAAAACCAACACTTTTCAAATCATTTATTTACATGTACATATTTATTCAACAGAGACAAAGATTGTGAAAGGTTTATGCACTCGTCTACTTCTTGCACACACCTGTACTGTAGCAGACATTGCTCGCGGTTTTCTTCGAGGAGACTTTGGTCTTTCAACTTTCGATTCGCTCACTCCTGATTGCCGTTTGATTGGTGCAGAACTGGGTCGAATTGGACGACTTTTCTAAAAAAAAAAGAAAAAGACATATCACACTGACAAACAAAGAAGGCGGGAAAAGTTTTTGGGAAAAACAAAATGCCCAGGCAGTTGTTCATAATTTAAGAAAGCATCCACCTATAGAGAACAGAAGGCTCTACAATTCGACTTTCCTTACTGAAGAATCAAAAAGTAGTAAAAAACATACTTCTTTCAGGTGCTATTTGAGGACACTATTTTTTACTGGAGACGGGACCGTCACTTTACGTGGTCATCCGAGCCACGCTAAGATCTGGCTGTCTGCTGGGCAAAGGAAGTATACCTTCATTTCTCAGTTATTTTACGACCCTGAGTGGTGGTCTGAACCTGGGGTTCAAACCGACATCCTCACGCCATGCAGTCAAGCGCTCTACCGAATGAGCTAATCATGCTGCGGTCAAAAGGCAGTTTCGGTGCGCTTTCTCGGCGAACTTCTCAGGCAAATGGCTGACTTCAATCAAACGAGAAAAACTGGTTCATCATTTTGAAAGTAGAAACTGTACATAGTTTGACACTTGATTAGTACTTTCTTACTGAACTAAAAGTGACTTAAATGTTTGGAGATTTACTGAAGATGCTTTATAACAAGTTAAAAGTGGAGGAAATGCCATCTTGTTGACACCCACTTGTCAAAGCATACTTTAAGGTGTGAAGCATTTTACGACAAAAAGACTCGTTTACAGTCAAGCACTGCTTCCTTTCACCCACCAGCTATGTACAGTCTACAGCCGTGCTCTTTCTACCTCGGACATCGTTGGGACTCACTAGTGCTAAGGGTCTATCATGGAGAGGTGTCCACTTTACAGAGAGCCAAAAAAATGATTCAACAACGACAGGAACAATTCTGGTTTTCTATTTTTGTTTTGTGTTCATCTCATATAGGTCATCCCACTACGAGAGAGTTGACTGTTGAGAACTGTACGGTCGTTGTTCATGTTTTCCCAGTATATTACGAAAAAAATCCCAGGAAAAAATGAAGAAATTGTCCAACACAATATGGTTGAGCAAAGTGGATGCACTCAGTCACTCTTTATGTTCTATAACAGTAACACGTGCATGAACCTAAACACATACCAAGAGCTTTTCATTTATTGACGGCGCCTCTTTTGTCGCCAGTCTCCCACTTTTCGACTCTTCCAGCAAAGCCGTAGTAGGCCTGGTCACACTTCTACAAGCGCACGGTTCTCCCTCGTGTGGTATCTCCTTCATTTTAGACAAAATCTTTGCTCTTGTACTTTGAGTTTTTCGGTGCAAATGCCTTGCTACTCCCGACGACTGGTCAGATAAATCTGGATCAGAGCTTTCTTTAGCATTCAAGTGCGCTTCTTCCATTTCCAAGCCGTTTTGTATAACAACACCGTGATGCACAGCTGACAGACGACTATTGGGCGAACATTCTTCTGTCGCTTCGTCTTTGGCAATGTCATTTTCTGCTTGTTCGCCAATGTCAACGGAGTTATCTAATTTACGGCAGTCTAAATCTTTACTACCATTGCTAATAACATCTTGACTAAAGGTCACTGACTTCTTTAAAGCATTGCTCTTAATTGACGATTCACTGTTCGTCACAGAGAGATGAATATTTCCATCAGAAATGGATTTTCTTAAAGATGGCTTGAACGGCCGCTCATCCGTCTCACTCGTCTTCCTATCAGATCGATGCTTTTGCTTCGAAGTCTGTTTTCTGGCGTTGTTTTTAGTGGAGCTACATTTTGGTAGCGGAGGTTTTGTAGAAACCTGACACAAAAAAATCAAAAGAACACGCAAAAAATTGAAACAAACAGCATATGGTGGAAAGAGAGGCATGCAATACAGAACACAAGTTGTTATAACGTTCCCAACTAATGGCCAAACGTCGACAATGTTCAAATAAGGCCTACTAAATGGAGACCGGACGCTCTGGTGACGGAGCGAAAAAGGAGGGATTTTTTGCCCCTCCTTTTTTGCCAGGCCGCCAGAGCGCCCCAGAGAGCTTGCTCACAGACTACGTGACTGTGAGCGGCAAGGGGCCCTCTGACTCTATTTTCCCTTGCGCTGCTAGACCCAGGGTTTTCATTAAGAATTCTAGTAGCAGGAGAAAGGTGTAACGTTACAGAAGAATATTTTGAAAGAGGCTCCGCATCTGAGAAAAAAATAGTCACAGGCTACCGAAAGTCAGCAGGAGAATTGTCCATAATAAACGGAGAATTCTCCGATCTCCGATACCTAATGAACACCCTGTAGTCAGTAGACCGAATTATTTTACACAGAATCATCATTTTACCTTTTCATTTTCAACGTTCTTCTTAGACATGCCAATCTTTTCGCCAGTAAAACCGAGCCTGGTTAAACCATTGTGAGGCTCTGAAGTTCTTCGCAAGTCTCTGAGGTTCGTCTTCGCTGCTAAGTCCTCTAAGTTGAAGAACTCTACAGTTTTACCTTGCAGCACTAAGGAGTTCTCACTCTGGTGTTTTTTAACCCGCGCTGTATTTTTCGCATGTTGATTCATGTACCCTGCCGAGCAAACGCGGCTGTTTCTTGAAGGAAGAACATTAGTTGTGTATCTATCTACAGGTTCTTCAACCCAGAAAGTCTCATACAAACCATCAGAAGGTACGTCAGAGACACTGTCGACTGGCGAGTATTCCATCTGCATGTTAACCACGTGAATCGAAGGGGAAGTTGTCCGGCTGACTTGATGAGGAGAATTATTTCCCTGACTACTGCGGCTTGTAGCCGATTGTAGTTCTAAGTCTCGTGGGCTAATATGAAGATTACTGATTTTTTCCTTGGCATTTTCCATGTCTCTGAACATGTCTGATATCTCAGCAGCTTCTGCTTGATTTTTCTCGTCTAATTCACCGAGCAAAGTTTCGCTTTTTGCTACGTAATCCGCTGAAAGCCTGCCCTGGTTAAAATCATCTGGAATCACCTCTTCCTCATCGCTCCCACCCTCACTTCTCCCTGTTGGGATAGCAAACACTAAAGAGCGACAGCCTGCCGAAGATACCGACTTCGTCTCCGAAAAGTTATTGATTGCTTCGGCATCGTCATCATCTTCACTAAAAGACTCTTCGACAAGGTCTATACATTCTGGTGAATTTGTCCTCTGGGAGCATGGTTCAGGTGAGACTCGAGGAGCAGGCGGAATATCACTCGGATCATCTTCGTCATCACCGTACGCGGCCGAGTATCTCCGAAGTCCTCCTAATGTGGACGCTTGGTGTTCAACTGGTTGTTGATCAAGATAGACTAACCCTATACAAAAAAAATGAACAGTCTGGTTAATATGAAAGAATAATATTAAATGATAAAGTCAAATGAAGTGACCTAAAAGTACATTCAAAGTAGAAATTTCTCTCACTACCCCTGAAAAGTCCCCTTGAAAACCCCCCGCATTAGACTGTTCCACGTGTTCAGATTGTGGGGATGACGCAAAGAGATAGGACTACCCCCATGTAAGCGCATTATTTCTGGGCTAAGTATTAAGTGGCATTATCCAAGTGTGCACAAAAATAACCTCTTGCAAAGAGAAATGATGCAGTAGAGGATAGCTCTGGAGACTGGATTATATACAGTCACATGGTACAAAAACACATTGTAGGAACACCAATGACTTAGTGGTGCAAAAAAAAACAAACAGATCACATTTTTTTTAGTTTATTTGTTATCAACTGCAGGGCTGTCATTTAAGGGCGGGGAACTGGGATTTCCCCCCGCTACTATGAACGTGATCCCCCGGCTCCTTTCATACAACAATTGAAGAAAAAGTGAACCAAAAGAAATCCCTTTCTGTCTGATTCTCTGCCTACTTGCAACCTCGTTCTCAGGTTCTCTCTCCCACCCAAACAAGGTTGGTCTACTTGTTAATAGTTACTTGGCAATTTTAAATCTTAGTGGGAGTCCTGAACTGTGATTTCGGCAAGTGTACCTGGCCATTTTAGCAGTCATACATTTTACCTTTATAAGATGCATCATCTTTTCTGCTATCAGCAATTGGTTGCCAGCCATAAGGTGGACGAGCCTGAGGTGTCACAGTCTGCCCTTTCACTGAAAGGAGAAGGCATTGAAGAAATTTAATGAAACCCTTAACTGCAAGCAATATCTTAATTTCGGCTCAAAGCATGAGTGGTGTGCTCATCTTACAACAAGCTGTGAGCCCTGACAGAATTGGGATCTTCCAACAGCTCAGTAACTTATAGGCAACCACAACCCAAACCAACCCTAATGCTCAGGTAACCCTCACAAAACATCTGCAATAGACAACCCACCCAGATACTAGTGCTCATGCAGAAAAACTGCAAAAGCTTGGGGTAACTTAAGGATGATGGCACTATGCTCAAAGTACATCCATACGTGTAGATCACCTGAAGATTACAAGCCAAAGATGAAGTTAGATAATTATTTATACATGTAAATCTGAACTCAGTTGCTCCAAAGCTTGTAAATGCTAATCCAGGGTCAACCTTGAAACCCATGATTGAGTATACTCTCATTAAGCACTGTTTTGGGATAACTTCACTGGGTCTCTATTTATATAAGCCTCTATGTTTCTATTCAAGACAAGAAAAGTTTATTTCGAATTTTACGAAACCTTGGGTTTTAAAAGTCAACCATCTCTCAAGCAACCCAAACCTGAAGGATATTTTGACTCTTTCCTGACCCTCTATTCTGGTAAAATGCTAGACAAAATGACCAAAGTAATAAGCATTTTTCAGTACCTGTGATAAAACTATTGTAGTCGTATGAGGTTTTCTTGCCATTTCTCTCATCCACTATAGCTGCGCTTTTGGTTGATGAAGAGTAAATGGATGAGGAATGAGGTCTTCTCTTTGGTTTCTTCTTCTGTGACTGTCTTTCATTGAACTGCTTAACAATTTCAGGTATGGACAAATCTGGCAAACTGTTTAACAATTCAATTAAAAATACAAAAACAACAGTAAGCCAGTGAACAGTTTGACCTTGATTTCATTAAAAGTATTGTCCAATGGACCACTGGTCTTGCACTTTTTTTTTTATTTGAGTGTCAATGTATTTAGCACAGAAGTGCTAATTGGGGACACTATATTAACATCTCCTGCTGGAGACAGGACCACCACTTTACATGGTCATCCAAGCCACGCGAAGGTCTAGCCATTTGCAGGGCAAAGGAATTACCTTCATTTCTCAGTTTTTTTTAAGACCCTGAGTATTGGTTTGACCCCGGGAATCGAACCCGCGACCTCCTGCTCTGCAGTCAAGCACTCTACTGACTGAGCTAATCCTGCCGCTTAATTTATTATGATAAAATAATAATATTATTTGCCTTATTTTTGAAAAAAAGTTTAAAATCAAAATACAGCAACATGATTTGTAGAGGAAAAAAAAACAGGGCATGTTTCACTGCTTCTTGGCATTTTGCCTTGTTTTCTTTTTCAGATATCTTGTCTAACTTGCTAGCTCCTAGAGGAGGCTTACCGTACCCTTGCCCTTGGGTAGGAAACTTAGTGAAAAAGGAAATCTTGTTGTATAAAACTATAATACTGGTACAACACACTTGGCATTTCATATCTTCAGAACTTAATCAGTATTTTTGAATTCCTACTTTCTTACAGCACAGCCAGAAATGGTACCTGATATAACAAATAAATAAATATTCCCAGTATAAATAATTCAGTATCAGAAGTGTTCCAAGTGTTTTACTTTAGTGTTTACCGAAAGAATGGATAGCAATTTTTTGTACTTTATAATCAGTTCCTGTAACTCAGAATATCTTTGGCAATTACATTGTAATAAACTGCTTCAGAACAGGAGTCAATTGGCAACCCCTTTTACAACAGTTTCTGGAGACAAAAATAATTTTAGGAACAAATGAAACAGCTTCATCAACAGAAAGCAACAAAGTTTAGCTCATCCATTTTCACTGGTAGGTAGAGAATTATTTTCTTGCGGAACTTGCATCAAATCTGAGAAAATGCCCTCCAAAAATCCCCAAAACACTCAATTATTAAAACATAAACAACACACTTACTAAATTTTATTTTGCAAAAATTGTTTTTTTTTTAATCTTTATCCAACTGATTTACCCGGGGGGGGGAGGGGGGGGGTCCTTCCGCAAATTTTGGATAGGGGTGTGCCACGAAGGTTTGTGAACCCTAACCCTATTTAAGGACTAAGAAAGCGAAAAATGATATCCTTTGGAAGGCCCAAAGCCGAAAAATGACACCATATTCAAGGAAAAAACAAAATTATTAATAGCATGAAAAGGAAAACTTTATTTCTTCTCCGTAACATTGGATGTATAGCATCAAGCATAAAATACTAGAATAAGCCTAGTTTAAAAAAATGTTTGTTTAGGCGGGCGTTTTCACACTCCAGTATTAGATAATACAATTAAGCTACCCTATCTAAGGACCACACCAGGGACACAGAAACAAAAGGGTCAAAAAAGATACCCTATTTAAGGACCGAGAACCTCAAAAACCATACCCTATTCCGCGGCATGTACCTCTACAGCCCATATATGGGAGTACCCCCCCGGGCTGATTTAGTAACCATACTAAAGCAACTATCCCCTAAGATTCAGCATATAGCTTGATGCTTCTTGTCCCGGTATATATATCCATACAGATACATGTAGGGATAGTTGTATACTATTTGGTGGTAAAGAAAGCCATTCATTATTACAGGGTATCATTATATAGGGGTTCACTATTTTGCTATTTCACTGTCGACCACTGTACTCATATTATGACCCACACAGAAGCAGTATTCTAATACTGTTTTGTGGGGGTTATAAAACTCGATTCAAAGTGAAATCCGCAGTGAAAATAGTTTCTGATGTACTCATACCTTGCTGTCTCCTGACTGTCAAGTGCCAACTGTGGTGGTTCTGATCCCAAACTTAAATAACTGCTTTTACTTTTACTCCTGTAATTACAATGACAGTTCACCTCTCTCTCCCTTGGTCCACCACCAAGCCGATATGATGTCTTCTTAACTTCTTTCAGCCTGGAGAGTGACTGGTTTGCATGGTGTAACCAATCCTAAAATGTTTCATAATAAGTAATTTTCCCGAATTTTGTGCTTCATATATCCAAACCTTCAATAATTAACTTCCTTACAAATGACCACAAGTAACTTTTCTTTTAGTATCCTTACAGCTAACCAATTCCTATACATACAAATTATTTTTGTTCTAACAACCTGCAAACTGGGATTGATTGTCCAAATAAAGAAACTTTAAGATCCAGCAAATATATATTTGCATGCGGGAAGCTTTGCCCCTCATTTGTTAAAATCAAAGCACATTTATGACAATGATTTCGATTGCAGCTTAATAAAAATTTAATATAAATTTCATCTTAAACAGCCAGTATGCTGACATATAACTGTGACCTGTGGAAGTGAACATGTGACATAGTAAAACGTTTTTGCTAACTCTAATACAGAAAGGGAACAATCATAATAAACAACTAATAATACGTAAGCTTGATTAAACTAAGGACAGTTTTTGTTTTTGAAAAAGCGACATACCCGCGTAGCTGGTAATTTCCCAGCTGAGTAAAGCTCATTTTCCGTACATTCCGATTCATCCATATTGGCATAAAATCCCCACAACAGCAGGTCGAGTTTTAAATTTTGCTTTCATGTTCAAAGACGGGAAGATAGAAAGAACAAAACCCTGATATAAAAGTCCTAGTAACGGTAAACAAATCCAAAAATCGCGAGGAAATCGGCCGCCATCGTTTTTTCGTTTACTCAATTGTGTATCCGCTGACCAGAAAGAGCCTGCATCCTGTTGACGCCGAGGGGAAGGGAAGAGGGGGACACTCAACAACTTTTTTTACGGCCCGCTCCGTGGTCCAGCCCCTAACCTTTTTAAATACCATTTTAGAAGACAGATTTCCCTACCATTTGTAGACAATCCCAAAACCCGTTTCCGGTTTCTGCTGGTTAGACTTACGTCCGCTCGCTCCGCCTGGCGAGCGTCCCTCTCACGAAGTCGACTTGTGGCAAGTTTAGGCCATTTCATATACCCCTTACCCTTTCATATACCTGAAACTTAAAAAGGAACCACTTACGGGGAGGCAGTCTCCCTGTATAGGCCACTATAGGGAGTACCGCTGGGGTCCCAGGAATTTTACTGGCAGGTAATTTGCCATATTGTTGGAGCACCTGTTTGAAATGGCTTTACTTTAATTACATGAAAACTCCGAATTGTCAAAAACATGGCTGTGAACGTAAACAGTTAGCTGGCATGGAAATACCCTGCATAACAGGCGTTATTTTCACGCGTTTTTCAGGCGAGCGAAGACCGAGCGCAAAGCGAGCGAGGAGCGCCAGACAAGCGCAGAAAAAATTATTTCCATGGAAACGACAACTAAATTCGCCGAACACGCGACAAGTTATCTTAAAACTGTATCTTTTTTTTTAACTTACAAATTTTAGGAAAATACGCTCATTTTTGGGCTCTAGCCTGAACATTGATAGCCTGTGAGAGCATCCGGTTTTTTCGACTCTAGTTTCACCCGCCGAGAAAAAACGAAGACCGAAAATACGTCTGCGGTTCACAGGCCAGGAACATTGATTATCTTCAGTCGGCGGGGTCTCGATCAAAAGCCCTCTTAACCAAGAGCTAATTAAAGTAAAACACTGTTGTGACCTAAATAAAGTTTCAATTAACCTTACAAAAAACAATTTTATGATTATCAAGTCTCCGAAAAAACTTCCCTGTTCAAAGTAACTTTATCAAACAGCGAAAGCACAAACTTTCCAATTGAACAAAGAGATAAGTGTTTTTATTGATGACCAGTTATCTTGGAAATATCACGGCTCATTTGTTTGCTCCATAGCATCACGAAATACTGGTATATTTTCCATGTCATCATGTTCTTCCCTATTAGAGCTGAAGCAGCTTTATTATTATTGATAACCTGACATATCCATACATTTCGTATGGCATTGCTGCTTGGCAAAACGAAGGCCTTTTAACTGGCTACAAAATTAAGTGCCGCTAATTTTAAATCGTCGCTACATTAATATAAAGTGTGTAAAGTGCAGTATAAAATTCCACCATCTGGTTAGTTACACACTCTTACTTTGCTATTTGACGGTCGTTTATGACGTGTATCGTTGTCTTTATCTGACAATGTTATGTGTGAAGACAGCAGTAAGATATTACATTACAGTTGCAGTTCCGTTTGTTTCGTTCAAAAAAATTCAAACCCAATATAATCATTTGATAAGGATCATCTTCTTTCCTACCTAGTGCTATCTCTACTTTTCTTACATTTACTAAACATTCTAACTGTTGATCATGTATACAAACTCCATAGTTGGGATAAAAAAAACAATTTCCGTCAATCTTTGACGTACGTATGTTTCCAGTATGCCTAAAAAGGCATAGCGCGAGCGCGAGCGCGAGCAACCTCTAAGTATCAGACAAAGTCAGAATTTAAAGACCTTTAGCTCCTGAAATTTAAAAGTCAAGCTTATGGACTGAACCAACTTGGTCAATGTCTGAAACCTTTCATTCCAACAACGTCAAAGCGAACATTTGAAAGCTATATACGAAATTCGAGGCAAATAAAGAATTCATGGAAAATCTCTCCTTACATGTTACATGTTAGCGCAGTGCTATAAGCGTGTTTTGCACTTGTGGCTGCGTGAGTGCTACTCAAAAAATTACAAAAGTGCACTGCACTAAGTTTCCGTTTTAGCCGGGCGTAGTATCAGTCGCTTGTTAATGTCAACGCTGTTGTACGTTTCGATCCGCCTCCTCATGCCCTCTTCAGTCTCTGAATTGCCTCCACCAGATACACCCACACGATTATGTCGTTGTTCACAACAGATTAATTTACGGAATTGTCTCTTAAACACGGGATTCATCCCCGCGTAGATAAACGGATTTATTGTGTTGGACAAGTAAAGGAAAAACATGCTGAGTAGCTCCAAATTTCGTGGCATCGTTGCGACGAGATGAAAGCGCTTTAAAATAACGATTACCCAGAATGGGATCCAACATATCATAAATGCGAAAACGACAGCGAAGAGAGATTTGCTGAGCTTGATCTCGCGGGTGGAGATGATGCCTCTGTTAACTTCATCACTGCTGTGGATTGTAGACGATGCATCGGCATTGTGCTGTTGGATTGTCTTTGCAACTTTTATGTAGCTGAATATTGTTGTTGCTAACGGTGTTAAAAGGAACAAACAGAGCACAATGGCATAGTGGGTCATTTTCCCGGCTTCGCTTAGATGAGCTGGGCCGCAAAGGGCGTAACCTGGAACGAACATATAATCTTGAAGACCAACTAACCTCGGTAAAGCAGAATATAAAGCAACGAAGATCCACACACAAGCCAGCCATGCGCGTGACTTCCTCGGTGTAAAGAATTTTCTATATTGCTGCTCCGACTTGCAAATTCTCACGTACCTGTTAAAAGCTGTTAAGCCCATAGTTACGGGTGAAACGTAAACTACAAAGCTAGTGAAGAAACCATGTAGGTCACAAATTACTCGCCCGTAAACCCAATCGCTTGTTGCAAGCACACCGACTGCAAGAGGCATTACAAACACAGCTGAAATCAAATCGCTCAGAGCCAATGCGATAATATAAAGGTTTGTTGTTGTACGAAGCCTTGTGTTCTTGTACACTGAAATACAAACCAAGCTGTTTCCTGACAACGAAAGAGCATTTAAGGTAACAAGCGAGCTGACTTCCACGATGGTTAAAAACAGACTGCGATTGCTAAGATTGATATCCATCATTGTAGCTCTTCTTCAGAACCCAAGCACACTAAGGCAGGAAAACGACTTATGCTCAGTGGTGTCAAGCTGTCAATGTTTGCCAATTTTAACTTCCCAGTATTTACTTTTTTCTTTTCGGTAAGTAATTTGAAATCATCCCACCTTTAGTCATTTTTTGACTTTGGCCGCCCAAATGCACAAATGCATCCTTAAGATGGCTGTTAATGCTTATATCTGCTAACTGTCCACATTAAATTTCATCCAACTGTGGATACATATCATAAACACTTTTCTTTTTAAAACCTCCATGTCGCTTTTTATTCTCTTACGCAAGCCCCTCCCGCACCTTGAGTCAACACCTAGCAAATCTCTATTCTGAGTGAAAGACAAATGAGTGGTGATTAAAAGTGATGACTGGAGATCCGTAATGAACTTTGCCACTAATATACACCATAATCAAACAACCAAGAGCTATATTTGCTTTCTGTTTTTTACATGAAAGGTTTGGCCTTCTCTCAAATATTACTTAAATTTTCTGATTGCTTATTTCAATTGTGGCGCTTTTCTTACTATAACATCCGCAATAGCAATAACCACAATTTATATGTTAAATAATACACCATGCACCGCTAAGTTTACATTTGAAAGGTAGAAAAAGAAAAAACAATTATTAGTTATAAAACTTGGGCATCCTTTTACCTCAGTGCCTCTATTTTTCATTAAAAGATAGACTTTTGTTTGACTAAATTAACGTGTGTAGCCGGCGCATGGAAAAAGTAGGGTTTAAATTTACTTATTTAAATCCTGAATGAAAAACATATATACTCTTTGCTGCAATATTCGTTTAGCAACAATCGAACGGAGACTTTACTGTGTGCCTTTTCGCAAGCCCCAGCTTTGTTTAGCGTTTTGACAGGCATGGGATTGGAAAGAAGGTGACCGTTGTGAAATACAGTAAGCGCCCGCGGATAAAAACCTACTTTGTTGAAGTTTGGCATAATAAGTTCTTATATTTCGGGGTACTTATTGGCAATTTTCCAACGTAGGTTCTTAATTAGGTTCTTTTAATAAATTAAAATTTCTATGTAGGAGAAAAGTCGGATAATCGATTGTTGATTACCAGGAAAAAAATAACTTGGTTGTGGTCCTTATATACAGTATTTATATTATAACCCTAACAAAACTAATTACTAATTTACATACAGTAGTGGTACAGTGTGTTCTTGTTATACTTATGATTAACAACAGTTAAAGTTGCACTCCTTGGTTAAATTAGACTGTGCTATGTAGTATGCAGTATTAATAGGTTCTAACTTTTGAGTCCCCCTGCCAAAGATAAGATTTTCCAAACATTAATAAAACGTCGGCTTTTGGCTGACATTTTGTATAGTGGCACTTGTTATTCACTATTTAATAATGAAGTGAAGTTTAGAAATTGGCCGCATTCTTAACTGGCGCAGCTCTTCGAAACCTCTGAATTTCATTTGAGTGAAATGAATAACGACATTAGAAGAGATGCTGACCAAAATGACAAACTGAGAACATACCGAATATTCAAAACAATAGAAAATTACAAATGTGAGGATTACCTTCGCCAGGTCACCAACACCCGCCACAGAATAACTTTAACAAAATTGCGATTAAGCAACCACAAACTCGCCACAGAAACGGGCCGATACTTAAGATCCTTATAAAAACCTGAAAAAAGAGCACTGTATGTCCAATTTGTAAACTAGAAATGGAGGAAATGGAATATAACTGGAAATGAAATGGAAATGGAATATAACTGTATCGAAACTGTACGCCCTGCTTACCAGGAAAAAAGAAACGTTGTCACCGTATTCGATAACTTGAAAAATGAACATCTTATAAGAGTGAACAAAATGTCACCAAATGAAATTTTCATGTTTTTAATAAATCCACCTAACAAGAAGTCTGAAAACCAAAAAATTGATAGCGAAGCATGTGTTCAAAGAAACGAGAAGGAAGCCAAAAAGTAGATCAAATATGTGTCTGTGTGTATGTAACTATCGTTATTTCTAATAACTTTTTATGTATAATGTAACAAATAGCCTCACATCTGAACCACTGCAATTTGAAATTATTTGGGAAACAGTCGATGTACCAGAAGTGCATTTCTGCTGTCCTTTGTCGCTGTTTCAAGGCCATGTCGCTGGCCGGAATTTAATGTGTCAGTGCTAGCATCAATTTCTGTTTTTGTTTTACGGAGCGGGAGAGAGAACCTGGGAACGAGGTTGGGGGGGATGGGGCCGGGGCCTCTATTTTATTTTTAGGGTACGGGACTAATGGGAGATGGAGGCTCCGGATCATGGGCTCCTGCTGGCCAAACTGAAGCCTGCAGGGCCAAGAAATATTATTTTCGAAGCTGATTCCCCTTTTATCTGAGATGAGCGGGCCCCCAAATCCCCGAGATAGAGGCGACGCTCATTATAATTGGTCAATTGACTGTCATGACAGCAGGCCCAAACTTATTTTCCGCGCATTTCGGGTACGTTCCGTTTCCGGTGCAAACTTGCCAATGACTCTAAAGGGCTTTGCAATAATTGACCAGATGATCACAACAGTTCTAATCTTGAAATGCCACTGACAAAGAATTTCATAATATTATAATACTTTTACATTTAACATAAAAAATAAATCAGAAATATTAAAAAATCGTATAGGCATATCAATTTATTTCATGGAAACTTGTCGAATTCAGAGGATTAAAATCGATCATTCCGACTGCGCAAATTACGTAACCAAGTAGCAAATCACCTGTGTGGAAAGTTTGATTTGAGCCGGAAGCTACCGTATGTGATAGGCCTGTTCACTTTCTATCAGTCAGGGAGATTTAGACACAAAAAACTGACACAAAACACCCCGTAAACGCCAAATGCAACATATGTCTTTTCCAGCCACAGTTCTCCAAGCTTCCTCTTCGCTGCCAAACATACCATGACAGAAGCACCGACAGCTCTTTACTTCATAACACCATCTCTAGTTTTTTTCCGAATTTGTTTTGTTGCAGTGCGACGTTTTGTTCCTATTCCGAAATCACTGCTGAAAAGCTCAAGTCGAAAGCAATGGATGTACCATAACACTCTGGTATCTCTAGTTCACTCGGGTCTCTCATCATGTCTGGTACTGTACTGGTAAGTTGTATTTGTATTTAAAATAGTGTTGTCGTTAGGCAGATGTTAACTGAAACAAAACATCGCACACTATTTACCAAAAATAATTAGACCGACCGACTGTGCGATGAATGAAAACCACTGCTTTATTAATAGCCTGCGACTGTTTTGCGAGTGCCGTATTGTTTTGACGGCGGCGCCACGAGAAGATTGGGTATTTCGAGGCTTCGCCGCTCATGAAAATCGCTCGCTGCTCCGCCACCAAGAAAACATATCCCATCCTGCCAGTCATCCCGCTAGCTGCACTGGCTAAGTTCATTAGGGAGCTTTAGCATCGACGACGGCGACGGTCTAGCCTCGACCAAAGGCCTGTTCACAGGCTACGGCGACGACAGCGAAAACGTCACTTTGAAAAGGCATTCGCGTTTTTTCAAACGTTGTCGCGTTTATTCCAATCCGCTGAAAATGTCAAATGTAGGCGAATTTCCCTAGAGTTGATTTCTTGGGGACTGCGCACTCAAGTTAGAAAGAGAAAGAAAAAATTCGTCATCGCTTGTTTACTTATTTATTACAGATTCACTCCACTACATAACAAGCAAATAATTAAATGAAATAAGCTAACACTACTATAAAAAAAAAAGAAAAAAAAAAGAAAGTTGTGGAGAAGGAGACAACCAAAAGCGCCATGCGCCATACTACGTCCTCCATATAGCCTGAAATCACTCATTTTCACGTCGTAGTCGTGCAGTGACGGCAAAGAAAAGTGCAAAAAAGCGTGATGCCTTAAATGTTGGACTGAGAAAAGCTGCACTGGACTCTACGTTACGCGCACAGCACCGAGCTACTCTCGCATTGACGTTTCGTTTGCTTGGCTACCCGTACCAGGGATCTGTCAGTGGAGAGAAGGCCGGCAACGAAGGAGATTATGAGAACCTATCCTTCAGCCTTCTCTTTGATCTCTGTCTAAATGTAATCCTAACAATTCTTATTTTGTAACCACGTGACAAGGAGTCGGCCATGTTGGTTAAAAAATTCACCAGTGACCAGCAATACTACCAAATATAGTTAAATTTATTTATATAAACACCAATGAAATGACAGGTGAGCTTTCGCGCGAAAACTTGATTATCTTATGTTATCTTCACACGTGAAATATCACCGTTTTTATGGCACATAATCAATCGCGCCTTTCTCAGCAACAAAACTATTAAAGTGAAATGGTGTGGTATTTCATTGGTGTTTATATAATAAATAGAACATTACATGGCCGTTGGGAGATACGAAATTTCTCTTCTCGTGTTGAAAAAATAAAACGAATGACAAAATATTTCAACACTCGCAGAGAAATTTCGTATCTCCGCGCGGCCATGTATTTTCCTCTATATAACAAAAAGTAACATGATTTTTCTGTGTTTGTTCTGATCCTCAACTGCAGTTTTTACGATGAGCCAGCAATGGTGTATAATATGATTCACACGTGGAGCATGCTCTCATTTTACGTGGTTTGTTTCTCGGCAGGTGAATAAACTGTTTAATTTTGTGGACGTTTATAAAATTTTTGTTTTGCAGTAACTCCTTTCCAATCTGTATTATAAGACGACTCTGCTGGGAATAGAATCGAAATTACATTTTGTATTTTTAACGGGTTTATTTTAGCACAACTGCAATGGAAAATACAGGTAAAATAATATCCAAATTTATGTAATTGATTGATATGATTCACTGAAGGCGGTTTTATCCTCTTCAGTCCGTTCCCTGCTAGCAGAGGCCCCCTTTTGATTGACTTCTAGGTCGGCTGAAATTATGCAAAAGGTGTTGCCCTAGATTCCATAGCCTTTTCATGTGCTGTTTCTAGTGACACTCACTTTTCGCAGACCGTGAAAACCCAGAGGTTTGTCAATTCTCATTAAGGGATAGTGATTTTGCCGCCCGCTTGTTTTGTTGTTGTTTTTTTTTTGGTAACCTTAGCCTGCCTAGCAGGCGCTGGTTAACTTTAATTTTTACCTCTCCTTTTCTCCCCTCGCGTGTCCTCGAGATTTCTTCCTTCGTCTTAAAACCGGCGCCTGCTAATCAGGCTATGATAGCCTTTGTACAGCTGCCCCTTTAAAAAAACGAGTAAAAAGACCTGTTCGCCACCAACGATCATCTATTCAGTCTATTTACCTTGGGTAACAGATTTTTTTGTCGACTGCGCGCTTCAGCCAACCCTGTACTCGGTGGCGGGCAGCCCTAAAACTGCTGGAAGAGATGCCAAGAGAAACAACTTTCAAATGAAACCTAGAGACAGAATATACAGATGGATTCATTGCGACTTGCATTGAAGACATTGTTTTTGTTTCACAGGCTATTTTATCCATGATTTTTTTGACGTGCTTTTGCATGACTTACGCAACTCTGCTGGTCTCCTATTCCATCATGTACTGGTAAGTTAAACTGATGGACAACAAAAACCTTGCAGCTTGTTTTGTAACATTGCTTCAAAAAGAGTTGAAAAGCGATGTTGCGCGTTTTACCGCCAACAATTCAAACCTGTCTTGCATCAAATCAGGTTGTTGCAAGTTGCGTGAATACCAGACTTTTAATTGGATAAAATTACGCGGGAGTCACGCTATACACGAGAGTTATATACGTTCTTGTTCGTTCTTGTTGCAAAACAAGTTTGCCTTGGGCCGGTAAAGCGAGCCACATCAAAAAGTAGAACTACTGTCTGCCTTCTTTCGCAACCTGCAGCAACCTGATTTGTAGCTGAGACAGGATTGAACGTGGCTAGTAAAACGCGCCCTGCATCATCGCGATTCAAGTCGTTTTGCAGCAGTGTTGCAAAACAAGTTGCACGGGTTTTTTTGCCCGTTTTGCCGTACCTCTAGTCTAGCCTGCGAGCAAGCTCTCCCATATGGGCGAGCGAAGCGAGCCGCGCGAGAACGCGCGAGCGAGCCTCTCGCGCGTCTACTTTTAACGATATCCCCAAATGGACAGCTTGCTCGCAGGCTACTTTAGTCTGATCTGTGCTACTGTTCTTTATTTTGCGCCACTCGTTGAACGGTTGGGAAGAAAACTCGATGGAACTGACAAGAGCAAAGGGCCTGCGGGGATCCCCTCCTTCCTTTCATTGATTCCGACCTTTTCGTTGCTCCAGCTAGAACGAGCCGAAGCAAATAAAAACTTTTGTTTGTGCGTTCGTTCTTGTATTAGTTTTAGTTCATGGGCATAATGGCCTCATGATCAACTTAAAGGATCATACAGCCATTGTCTCTTGGTTTATGCCTACGATCCCACAACTAACTAAAGATGCTTGAGTTGATCTAACTACTGTAGGATTAATACTAGGAGCAACCGTATTTCAGCGGACGGATTGTCGAAAAGCATTCTTTTCCCTTACCTCCCACACCTCGAGTGGGGCGAATGAATGGCAAGATTTCCCCCACCAAAATGAAACCTGAAACTTCTCAGGCAAAGTTCCTGTGTATTTGTTTTAGGGAAGGAGGATTGTCCCATTCTCGAAGAAAAACCGGTAGCATGCTCAAACATTTTTAGTTGAATGGTTGCTTCCGACACATAGCTTTAATTTGAAACAGAACAGTAAAGTCTTCTTTTTAATAGGGATTCAGACTGATAGTTAAAAATTCATTTCGCATAGTTAACAAATTTCTTTTTTTGAAAACGTTCAAGAAGAGAGGATAGTCGTTTTGCCTTTCACTTGGTGCACCTACCTTAGTAGGTACACAAGCTTAGTTACTCAAGGTAAGCCAAGTTCATCATTCACTGACGTTAGTTTACGCTTTATGAAAATCTACAAATACCTTGTATCGAGTAGCTACTCAGTTATAATAATTGTAACTTCACTACGACAGTGTACTGTGACATGTTAGCCTGGGTCCAGGCTCGGCTACAATGGGGAGAAGAGCTGAGCGATTTTCCCATCCCCAGTCCCTCGCTTGCCGATTTTTCTGCCCTCATTGCGAAGCATGGTCCCAGGCTAGTGGTATGTCTTCAGTCCTAATAGTAAATTGTATTTGTTATGTTCTCATATAGAGCTGCATGGCATGTACTTTTACGACGTTCTCGCAACTGTATCTCGCCTTTCCAACCGGCTGTCTCTTACTGGAAGTAAACAGTATTCCACTTCACCTCAGAAGGATCATGCGATATCACCAAATAGACCGATCAAGTCTTCTGTACCGCTTCAATCTAGCAATTCTACTCATCACTTTTGTTGTTTTCCGGTTTATTCCTGTCTCCTTTATGGAAATATATGTCATATTACATGGTCAGGATCAATATTTACCATATTACTTGTTCGGAGTGTTTGGGCTGGGTGGGATGGTAGTGGTTAATATAGTACTGTTTCTCTCCTTGTTTAATGCAGAATTTGGCAGAGATAAAAACCCTAAGCTTGAAAATACATAGTAAAAATGTTTAACTTGTGTAGTGTAATTGAAACAGATAGATTCTTCAAATCCAAATTTAAAGAAATGCAAGTTACTGAGTAATAAAAAATGAAACGCACTTCAATTGAGTGTCAATGTATTATATTTAGCACATAATTGAGAAAACTACTTATACCGTTTATGTCTACTACCGGACACGGGACCGCCATTTTACGTGGTTAAACCGTTTGCAGGGCTAAGGCAGTACCTTCAAACCAAGGCAAACGTGATAAAAGTTCGACTAAACGCTGCACAAATGATCACAATAGGCTGCCAAATTCAACCAAAAGGGAACTCTTTATTAAAATGCGTACAATGTATAGTTTTCTTGTACTATGGGGGTTATCTTTATAGCGCGTATTTATGATTGATTCTGTGAACATCAAGTCTATTCGTTTTTTCTTTCATTCATTATTTTTTTTGTTGTTGTGATTATTATTATTTTCTTTTTTGCGTTTACTCTGTCAGCAAGAGATACAGATTTAAAGAAACCATCGCTAATTTGGGCTGTAAATAACGTTATATTTGAAAAATCCTAAAACAGCATAATTAATTTTGCACAACGATAAAAAAAATGGAAATTAAGAGCCTGTTTACATGGAGGTGGGGGATTCCAGGTAGGTGAGGTAACTCGCTTAGCTGGGGTAACCCTCCTGTCCATATAATCTCTCATTTTAATTTGATCACGTTTACATGATAGGTGGGGTGACCCGCCGAGGGTTACCTCACCTACCTGGGGTCCCCCACCTCCATGTAAACAAACCCTTAAATAGCAAATTCCACTAACAATTCATTAGCAACAATTATCGCGACATCGATGAGTGGATGGAAATACATGGCTAGTTTCAATTCTTTCTGATTAATATTCGGTACCAGAATTGACCTATTTTATAAGGCATTCTGTCAAATTAAATATTTAACAATTATTCCTCGAGCCCAAATGGGCTCTGAGTCAATAGCCCATGAGGCCGAAGGCCGAATGGGCTATTGACTCAGAGACCATGAGGGCGAGAGGAATAATTGTTTTAGTAAAATCCAACTAGTTGGTCAAAAATATTGAGATAAAAAAAAAAGTCTAGCTAGTCAAAGCCAGACTTCAACCCTTTTTTGCCGCCAAAAAGCCCGTGCTTTTCGCTACTAGTGGGCTATAACATATAGCCTAGTAGTAGCTCAACCAATCAGAACGCAGCATTGATAATAGACCACTAGCTGGAGTTTACTAATACTTAGTATTCAAACTCTGGCGATCGTGATCATTGGCTGACCGCAGTGTTCATACAATTTGCGCACAATTAAACATTTTATGGAAATTACACCATTCTTGGTTTGCAAACACGTGATTAGGCGGTCATGTTGGTGGTTAATACAACAATTTTTTTCCGAAGAATTTACATGAAAATTAGCCACCATACAAATGAGAAAGAACTGGAGCTGGAATGCATCCCGCAATTGTCCCTGGGATTGTTACTGGGGACGCGCCAGTCCGCTATTTTTTTTTCCTTTCCTAGTGTCAGTCCCAAAAGTTTTTGCGAAAAGTCACTCACTTTCCTTCTCTTTTCTAAACTGGGGAATGGAGTTTAATTCCCAGAGTAGAGAAATGCTTTTGTTGGTCGCCACCAACATGGCTGCCGTGACGTCAAGTGCAAACCAGCAATATTTTTCTCTTAATTATTTTTATATCATCTTTCCTTTTTAAGCATATTTAAATCATCTACGTCGCTGTTTGGATATTTTAAAGATAATCTTTTAACTCTGTTAATACTGCTGTCTGTAACATCATACGAAATGACTAGTGTTGTGCAAAGTTCTGCCAAGGAGATTTCATTTCAATGGTAACACCAAAGGGATTCGTCCCTCAGATATTAAGTTGGAGCGATAAATAATCTCGCACAACATGGTCGAGAAGTAAGAGGTTCGTGCTTAACGCCGCACTTAAGCCAGACGATAGCCTTCGTGGCAGGCGCCGGTTAGGTTTTTATAGGGCGCCCGAGAAGAACAAGCGAACGGAAGAGGAAGCCTCCTCTCCTTTTCTTCCCTCACGTGCGCCGCACTTCCTCAAAATTTCTCCTTTCACCCCCTACGCCCCCCCCCCTCCCCCCCCCCCCCCAAAAAACGGCACCTGCTACGCAAGCTAGCCAGACGTTTAATTCGTCAAGTCTGTAACGTCCTCTGGTATAAATACGGACAATCTTTCATTCATTCTACGACCAAGGCTTGAGTTAAACCATTAAATAACAGAAAGAGATCATATTAGTCTTGTAATAATTTAAGTAGGTAGGTATCTCTGAATGAGACAAGAACAATCAATTGATAATGTTTCTAATTAACCTTCTCAGCTACAAAACCATTCATGTGACCGTTGCTCTGTGATTTCTCGATCACAAACTCACTTCTCCACAAAAGTGGAAACAAAATGAAGTTGATGATAATCAGCGCGGCGAAACCAAATGTTCCAATAAGAAAATGGGATAAAGGCATTTTTTGTCTCTTGAAAATAAAATAAGCACTCAAACAGAGCAGAAAAATGAATCTTAGCGCAATAAATGTTATAAACAGAACGCCACGATTAAGCTTGTAGGCCAAATGGGAGCTGTTCCAGCCATGAAATCTCATCAATCTTCGTAGATGTAAGAAAACACTATTGATTTCCACAAAGCATAAGCAAGTCGCTATTGCAAGGTACTGCTTGGTGTGTAGGACGAATATTGTGACTGAAATAATCTGAAAAAGAGGAAAAGATAACACTGTTCGTGTAATATCCACTTTTCTATTAAACACGCAATTCAGAGCTGTCCGCATTACGAGCCGGGAGCCTCGGAATTTCATTCGGTTACCATGAAAGTGACCCCTAGCTACATGTTTTAAAAATGGAAGAAAAGTAAAACACAGGAAATGCGTAGCTGTATGTTTCCCCGCCTTCCTGTTGTATTTACCCGGCAACTTGAAATCTTAGTGACAGGCCTGCAACTAAGTCGTAGCCTACGAGCAGGAATTCCTTTTGTGGACTACGCTGCTCGTTTTTGCCAAGCGTGGCATTTCTCAAAATTTCTCAAAGTTTCAGCAAAAGGTTTTAGGTGAAATTTCAGCGCGATTATCTCACCTCTCTAACTTTTTCAAACGCACCAGCGAACGAAAAGAGAGAAACTGAGAAATTTTAACCTGCGTTTACATTGACGTTTGCGTTGCCCCAGTTCGCACGTGTAAAATGCTAACGCAAATGCAAGTGAAAGGGAATTTGAAAATCATTCCATTTCTCGCGTAGGTGCTTGCGCTGCGTTTGCGCTGGCAATTGTGCAAAAGGTAGTTGACATTGAGATGCATTTCCTTGCATTTACACTTTGCGTTACGGTGGTTCACACACGAATCTTCTTCCGTTTCTATTTGCGTTACGGTAATTCACACATCTATTTCCTTCCGTTAATAACATTTGCATTTCATCTTTATTGACTCTCCATAAGGCCAACACTTCCCTAAGACGGAAGCCTACTGCCGTTCCTAGGTATCCCGCGGAAATGTCTTTCTTAGAGATGGATGACTGAAATAATGTCCCTTAAAAGATGAAAGCAGGAAAATGCAAATGCGAAACATCGTAAATAAAGGCCTACGTGCGAAAAGATCAACAAGCACTTAACTGACACTTCTTAACTAACCAAAACAACAATAGAGTACTAAAGTGATGACGTCATAAAAATGAAATTTGTGAAATAATGGGATTTGTCAGGATATTCTGAAAGAACAATGTCCAAGAGGCCTACTTGCCAAAAATGAGCATTTCGGGGCGAATAAGGCTATTTTACAGTTATGGATGGAAGCGAGGCTGAGAGAGTGACCTTGTTTTGATACAAACCTTCTTTGCTTTGTTATGGAAATTGTTCTTGAAAAATACTAGTTAGCATAAGAATAACCTGATTTACATAATAAAGCAGGAAGGTTTGTATCAAAACAAGGTCACCCTCAGCCTCGCTTCCATCCACAACTATAAAATGGCCTATTGTCTCTGAGATGTTAGCCGGTTATTCTCAGAAAACTCCATACAAACCCTTCTAATTTTTTGGGGGGGTCGACCAAAAAAAAATTTATAAGGGTTTTGTATGGAGTTTCCTAAGCATAACTAGGCTACGATCTCTGAGACAGTTTGCCCCGAAATGCTCATTTTTGGCAAGTAGGCCTCTTGGACATTGTTCTTTCAAAATATCCTGACAAATCCCATAATTTCAGAAATTTCATTTTTCTGACGTCACACTTTAGTACTCTATTGGCTGTTAAATAGAAAAGGTAAAGATGGTCAAGCAAATGATTAACTTTTCTACCATCTGTTTCAACCTCCCTCGACTCAGAGTTGCAATCCACTGTTACTACCCACTCCATACAGGATTCCGCTCCCTACCTTATTAAGTGTTTACTTACTACGATATGATGAATGACAAGTCCAGGTGATCCTTTGAAGTCATTTACTACAATATCCCATGTATCATGCAGAGTGTAACCTATAACATTACAATCAAATAGTGAAGCAAACTAATTAGCCTTATCCTGAGTAACATTTCATTTCTTAACTGTCTATTTTGCCCACAAGTTATTCCAGATTTGATACCAGGCAATTATAGACTGCTATCCTTGCCCAAAACGTTGCTTAAAAATTTCCACGCTCAGTAAAGCTGACCACAAAGTAACTGATGACATCAATATATGAGAGCATTTACAGGAGCGAGGGTGGCACAGTTGGTTAGTGCATGGCCTTCGGTGCGTGAGGTCCTGAGTTCGATCCCCAGTGACATGATCACATCACTGCCATATATGGGCTATATAGGTATGTGCCGCTTTGAAGGGTATGGTTTTCAAGTAGTTTACTCTAAGATAGGGTATATAAATCAGAGCATTTGGGTCTAGAATAGGGTATCATTTTTCAGGAAACTGATCAGTTGGTTGCATATTTTATCTAGACTAGGGACTGTGGTATAAGGTTTTGTTTTGGCTAGACTGTGCTAGTGACCCTAGTAGTTTCTAGAAATCAGCTACTCTAGGATAGGGGGATTTGGGGAATTTACTCTAGTATAGGGTAGCAAAATTTAGCTGAACTAGCTCTGGTATAGGTTAAGGGTTCCAGGGTCCCAGCGGCACATCCCCACCCAGAAATTCCAAAAGTACCCCCCACCCCCGGGGAAGGGAGGCAAGGAGGGGTCTCGTCACGAGTTCATACACACACCGGAGTTAAGCAAGGCTGTATGTTATCACCCACCCTTTTTAATCTCTATCTTAGTGATCTACCCGAATTTCTAAATTCATCAAACTCAACCGATATTTTGCTTGATGACTCTGAAAGACCTATAAACTGTTTATTATATGTGGATGACTTAGTCATCTTTTCGCGGTCAGCAAATGGCCTACAAACACTCCTCAACAAGTTGGAATCCTACTGTGAGAAAACTGAACTAACTGTAAATCTACACAAAATAAAAGTCATGATCTTTAATAATTGTGGCAAGTCCTTAAATAACTACTCGTTTAAGTATGGAGTAAATAAACTAAACAATGTTAAATCTTGTAAATATCTGGGAATGACACTGAACCCGTATGGAAATTTTAGTTTAGCTAGAGAAGAGTTAAAAAAAATTGGGCTTAAGGCACTTCATAAACTAAGAAAAGAGATGGGTGACAACTTTAGAGAAAATATAATGATGACGATTAAGCTATTTGATGCTCTGATATCCCCCATACTTCTCTATGGAAGTGAAATTTGGGGCTTTGACTGTAAGGACCAAATAGAAAAAGATCCCGCAGAACTAGTTCAAATTAAATTCTTGAAATGGTTGGTAGGTGTAAATAAATACTGCAACAACAATGTATGTAGGGCTGAAACAGGAAGATTCCCAATGAAAATCGAAGCACAATATAGGAATTTTAAGTTTTGGCTAACTCTAACCAAACACCCAAAACACAAATTATCACAGGTGGTTTATAATGATATGAAGTCGAGAATGAATAAGGAACTATGGAGCCAAAAAATCAAACGCGTATTAGACCAAATAGGGCTGGGATACCTCTGGACAAAAGCACATGAAAATGACATAGGAATCTTGAACATTATCAAACAAAGACTGAAAGACATCGAATTACAAAGATGGGTAAGTGACGTAAACAATGACGTAAGAAAAGACGCCAACCAAAAAACAAACTAAGAACCTTCCGAAAATTTAAAACAATAGAAAATTATAAATGTGAAGATTATCTCCATCAGGTCACCAACGTCCATCACCGGATAACTCTAGCTAAACTCCGTCTAAGTAATCACAAATTCTCCGACTCTGCATGTGAAAGGGGCGGGGATGCTCGTCGTCTCACTTAGGGGTGTAAATTTTGGATTTTGGTCTCATTTAGGGTGTTCTGGGCAGAACATTCACGGCTCATTACAAATGCAAGAATTCAGAGATGAATCTGAAATCTACAACTGCCAATGGCTGGCTTGACTGTAAAACATTTTAAGGCAACATTTTTCTACAGTGTTACAGTGTAAAGAAAATTGCTTTCAGTGTTATCAAGCAAAATATATAAAGAGCCTTGAGAAATCTGACAATGAATAGGACATACTAATAACAATAATTTTCAATGAAATTTTTGGAACTGGGTAAAAATATTGATAAGTACGTAGTAATTAATTGATAGCGGATGACAAATCGTCCATTGCAGCACTATAAAATCATTATCGTTACTGTGAAATTACAGCATGTTTCACATAATAGTATTGGCAAATTCACAAATATATACACATTTAGAGCTCTCATTAAGCAGTATCATCAAATATAAAATTTCTCAGCTAACTACCCCCATCCCCCAGAGGCCACATGTGTCAAGATACCTATAATCATGGCATATACGCCACTTGCACATCTCCCATAATGCACCTAGTTATTTACCCTAAGCACTGTTTTCAATTTCTCTTGGGATGGCTGCAATGAAAAACCAAGGTTATGCAAAATTTTGCGGGGGTAAATAAGGTGCATTATGGGAGATGTACAAGTGGCGTATGGTCCAACGTTCAAATTTAAAATTGAATATGTATACGAAGAAGCACGAATTTACTATAACCCTTTTCTTTCCTGTATGAATAAAAACATATCGTATAGCTTCCAGCTGGGGCAATAAAATGAATAAATTCGATCGGGCAAAATACTAAAGACACGAAATTTACTCAATGTTACGTAATGAATGTCTGATGTCAAATGTGTCTTCATTGCACATCGGCAAACAAACCACACGTGAAACCATAAAAAAAATAGGGATAAATCGATTCTTACCTATCAGAAATGCTAACAAACAGGTCGAAGGCAAGCTCCACTCTGATCTCAACTGATCTGATCTCACCAGGTCAGTGAGCATTGAAGGTTTATGGTAGAAACTGTAAATTGTGTACATTCTTTGTTAGCGTTATCAAATAATTCTCACGTACGACAGACAATCATTGAGCATTAATGTATCAACACCAAGAAATATAATGGCGTTATTTTCACTTACCAAAAAATCGACCACACAGATGAAATGCACGCGTGAATGAAAGAGATCAAAGTATTCAAATAAAGCCACTCCTTCTTCGAAGAAAGACCTGGCGGCAGAGTGAAAGTAGCTTTACCGAGGAAATATAACCCACGGAAAGCTAGTAATGAAATCAGAACCACTAACAAATAGGAAAAATTGGTATCCTGAGGCACGTTTGTAGCAGAAAAATGAGGCAGGACCCGCGTCATGTCTGGCGATTTTTGGCCGGAAGACACGAGACAGAGAAGAGTTAAAATGTATGTAAATACAGTTTTGGCATCTGTTTGATGTGCACTTTGCATTGACAGTCACGCAATCTTTCGTGACGGATGTAACTGTTCCTCGCACGCAGAGTCGGACCTCTACAGAGCTTTTAAAATGACAGCAAATCATTGAAAATGACAAAGTATTTCTTTCAACTTTATTCATGTTTTCAGGCATATCTTTCTTTTCAATAAGATGCTACGCTACGCCACGCATGCCTACATAAGTGGCGTTGACATCACTTCCCACATGCAGTCGAGCCCAGAGTCGAGTGCGAGACTTAACTGATCTAAACCGTCCGGCTTTTTCCGCATTCTTAGCTTGATGCGCCTGTTAAGCAGGCTGTTGGCACGCGATTACATTATTTATTACCGTAAATACTCGAATTAGCGCCCAGCTTCAAATAATTGCAACGCTTCGAATTAGCGCCCCTCCTAAGGCTTAAAATTTGGAATAAGCGCCCCCCCCCCCTCCCCCCCTGCCGCTTCCCCCTCAGAAAAAACGAGGTTCAGTACTCGGTACGATATAAGAGACGTAAAGGGTACTTTTAATGAATGTGACACTCGTAATAGTACAAAATTAATTTCCTTCAAAGTCGTACGGGTTTGCTTCTCATCTCCTCGATAGACGAAATATCCATGTGAGCACAAAATTGCTTCACTTTATTAAGTTCCTCGTAAAACTTTGCTCCCAAACGCCGGCTTCTTTGTTTCTGCCTTAAAAGTTCCTGGAATTACAAGAGGCCATTTTCAAGTTTCCTGCTTCCATTGACTTCAACCACCGCCTTATTACAGAATTTATTCGATTAACCGCACTGGGCGCTTATTAAATTTTTGGACCTCGCGAGTGGGCGCTTATTCGAGGCTGAGCGCTTATTAAATTTTCACCATTTTCAGCAAGTGAAGTATGTGTATTTTGCAAAAAAAAACAATAAATGCTAATAACAAAACGCGAAGAAGTAACAAAGCAAGGTTTCTGTAAAATACTCTGAAGAAAACTCCGTCCTAGGGGAAGTCTCTTATTAGGACTCATTCATTCAAGCGGGTGGGGTGGGGGTGAGCGCTTATTTGAGTTTGATTGGGAGGAGGAGGGGTGGACGCTTATTCGAGGCTGGGCGCTTAAGGTGGTACAATCCTCAAAAATCACTATTTTTTCTTATGTTATTTTGCAAAAGTTTACCAATGTATTTTTAGACTACAACACAAGATAAGTTTATTTTTGCAGTTTTGGACCTGATCAGTTACCATGGCAACCAATAATGGCAAAAGATACCCCCCAGAGTTGCCCGTACTATAACACTTCTATCTCCAACAGGTTACAAAGAAAAATGCTAAAACTTCTGGAATTTATTCTTTAAATGCTATTTCATACAATGAACTAAAGAAATACTGTTCAGTCTCATAGATCCAAAATTATCGCAAGAAGCATATTGACATTCAAAATTCAGTGAAATAAGGATCCAACTTTGGCCTGTTAGCCAACAAGGATTGCACCAGAGTACTTGATTGTAGTTCATTGCATGTAAAAATATATGGAGATTTTTCACTCCAAAAATGAAAAGAATTGAATAAAACCACGGAAAGTTATGGCTGCTAGCATGTTGCTAGTTCCGTAAAATTCAAAATTATGAGAAAAAATGGGTTAAAGTTTGTGAAATGCAATTCTTGAGACTGTCACAGAGTTCCTGCAAATATAACTCAATTAGAACTGTCCAGAGGCATAGTTTACACCCTCTCTTTGCTTGTTTTTGTCATCTTTTCTTTTCTTCAGGCCTCTGATGACTTTTCTCCTCTTCTTAGTGGTTGCTTTATTTTTATACTCCGCACCGTCCACTCGTAGCTGATCTTGAAGTTTGCACCCCTCTTCAGTATATTTTCCAGGAGGAATGTTTAAGCCTTGGAACAGCTTGATAACAGTTACTGCTCCAATATTAAAATGGGAAACTGCATCATAGAGTCCTAATTCTAATGTTTCTCTTCCAACGTAAACTTCTTTTGGGACTCTTTGCCAAATCATTCCATTTAAAGATTCATTTTGATTCTGTGTCTTGCCATGCAAGCACTTCTCAAGCAAGCTGTCCTCACTGAGTCGAATATACTCTGGCTTTAATTTTGCAATTACCTCTAAAGGTAAGCCTGGCCCATGCTTGTAAAGCTTTGTGCCATTGGCTTTATCCTGCTGATACCGGCACCAGCTTGCACTGCCTGTTGGGCAATGGTCATGAAGTGGGCGTGCCTCAGTAGACGCACAATGCATCAGGCTAGCATGAATGGCTTTCTTCATGCCAGCAAGATCTCCAACATTTGATCTTATGGCTATGCCATAATAGTTCTGCAGTTTATCAATTTGACTGTCTGTCAGTTTGCCTTTACCTCCCAGGCCTGGATTCTCACGCTTCAATTTACGAAGTGCAGTTCCCACTCTCTTCTGCACATGACCAATACATTCCTTCTTTTCCATTTCAATACCAGCATCTTCATAAACTCCTTTTACTCGACTGAAACTTTTACTGTCACCGTCCCCATAGAATTCAGTGTATCTGAGGTTGTGCAGTTCTACAGACCTTTGAAATATGCGCTCTGCTCCTTCCGGCTCCATAGCTGGTGCTGATCCCCGAAAATTAGCTTTACACTTAGTGTGCTCAGCTCTCCAAGTCTGATATTCAAGAGATGTTTTATCTAAGTGTTCATGGCGCTCACATTGTTTGCAACCTTGACTGAGGGCTTCTACATCGAGCACCCTTCCTGTGTCCATGGATATTACTGTCACACAACCATTGCGTGACGAGTAGCCTCTCTTTTGCCATGTGCCATCGCATGAAACGCCACAATTAAATGGTCCAGCTTCAGACGCAGTGCATTGGTTTTTGAAGGCATAAATATCTTGACCGGCTTTCTTCATACTCTCTTTCGCTATTTCTTTGACGTGACGGCCGATCACACGTGAGTTGAAAATGAACGCTTTTTCAGTGGGAGGTGGAGGCATGTTCATGATCGCACAGAATTTTCTTGCCCCTGCATAACCCTTGCCAATGGTTCTCATGCCATAGACAAGACGCCGATTCACTTCATAGCTCTTCCCCTGCTTCTTCGAAGTGCAAAAGGAATGCTTCCATCCACAATGCTCGCACAACAAACGCAAAGTCGAGGCACATCCCTTCCGCTTCGTGTTGTCTTCCATGAGCAAAAGGCTGAAATTGCCACAGTCGCCGCACCGTAGCTGCGCAAAAACAGACGATAGCACCTCCATATCACAAAATCTAAGCCCTGTAATAGCAGGACTGTTTTTCTCTGAAATTTGGTCGTCTACCTCTGGTTTAGGCTTCTCTTCTTGGGTATTTGTCACAAGCTTTTGATACGAAGCCGAACATTCCTCAGCTTCCTTCAGACAGTGCAAAGAACTCGCTCCCGATCCACTTGAAGTGCTTTCCAATGCAACTATTTCTTCGTCATGAACTCTTTGCTTACTCGTAAAACGATTTCCATGAAATTTTCGCTTCTTGCGTCTTTGAGACGAAAATTTTGGCATTTTTGTACGAAAACTCGTGTCACTCATGAAAATTTACACAGCTCAGCGATTGCAAATGGCCCCGTTGTTTGCTCAAAGCACTTGAAAACGAGGCTGATGGATACCAGTCTCCTAGGGTATGTGCCTCGGCCAGAAAACTTCGTTGAGAGCACTTTCAACAAGTTTCAAGGCACTTTTCAGCCCCCAAAACGACGCGTAAACAAACGCGTTGCCATGGAAACCAAGTGACACTTCTTTCAAAATTGCAATTTATCACTATATACGAACAGAATATTGATAAAAAAACTATACCGCCAAAAAATTGAATCATAAAAGATGTGAATACGAGCAAAAAAAATTTTAGACAATTTCTCATAAAAATCGCTTTTTTTTTGTATAGTACCACCTTAATAACTTTTTCTGCCTTTAGGATGGGTGCGTATTCGAGGTGGGCGCTAATTCGAGGTTGGGCGCTTATTCCGAATAAACACGGTATCTTCATGGGCTTGTATAAATGTAAACACGAGGAAGGAAAGTTCTCTGGTAGCATGTCCAACTAGCTTGCTACTCTATAGCGTTTGCTATAACGTGTTTTTGAATTTTGATGTGTTTCAATTGGGTTATATAGACTGATAGTGTCATTTTGAGGCCAAAAATTGATAAACGAAATAAGTGCTCCAGTTCGAATAAGCCCCCCCCCCCCCCCCCCCCCCGCGCCCCCCCTCGCCTTGTTAGAAAATTAAATAAGCGCCCCGGGCGCAAATTCGAGAATTTACGGCAATGCTTTATTTTTTTGCACCTGTTAGCACCCATGTTTTGATCAGATTGTTTGAATGAACGCAACCTCGTTCCCGGGGCTTTTCCCTCAAAAAATGGGTGGGCCCCACCCATTTTTTGAGGGAAAAGCCCTGGGGACGAGGTTGGAGTGAACGCTTTGAAAAAGTTGTCGAGATCATTTTATTATAATAAGGGAGCTTCAGCAACGAAGACGGTAACATCGACGAGAACGTAGCCCGCAGTGCAGGCGTTTTCTTCGGGCGCGCGAATGATTTGCTCGCGAAAGCCCCATGTTGACAACAATTTGGCGCGCCCAAAATACGCCTGCACTGCAGGCTAACGAGAACGGCAAAACAGCAATAGGTTTAGATAGGCAAAACAGCAACTCTGCACGTGCAACACGCGTTTTGTACCCTTCTTTGCTGTCACTGTAGGACTACGACGTGAAACTGCCTAATTTCACGTTTTGTGGAGGACGTGAACACAAGGCAACTACTTTCTTTTTCTTTTCCTGAACTCCGAGCAGTCTTCTAGAATTCAACTCCACAAAAAAAGTTCCAGCATTTGACGACCTGTGCGAGATGGAAAAGGCGCGAAAAAGTTTGAAGCAGCGCGACTTCACTTTTAAGTAACGTTGTCGTAACCGTCGCAGTCGTTGTTGCTTAGAGACGTACAAAGGGAAAGTTTCAAGGAGTTGCAAAACCACTCCACCTCGATCATCCAATTTTTTAAACCGTATTTGTTCAAATTGCAGCTCAACCTGGGCTCAAAATTTAAACAGCCTGAACTAACCTGTTGTTATATACTGCAAATAAGATTGCGTCGCTTTCATGTCTTTCTGTATTACTATCTCTAAGCTTTGGGCGAAACCTCGACCTTTTCATGGGACGAACCAAACTTAGTGTCTTTAGTTCATGGAAAGTTCGACGTCTGGCTCAGTTAAGTTCGTCTAAATAAGTTTGGATCCCGTGGGGTACTCAATAAATGTTTTTACGAGGAGACTCCGCCCCAAGGTCCAACCCCTTACCCTTTTATATACCATTTTTCACGAAAGAGGTACCCCTTTTGTATACCGTTCTATTGACAAATGGTACCCCGTTTCACATACCTTGTTTAGAACTTTGCATCCCTTTTAACTGCTGTAAATGCACTGTCTTTTAAATAGGAATCAATCACAAAAATAGAACGTTTTTTTCCACTTTATAAAGCCAAAAATTCATTCGTTAGCCCTTTTGTGCCCCTTCACAGACCCGAATAACAGATTTCTCTACCCTTTGATATACTTCAGCTAGAGAAATCCCTACCCTTTTATATACCTGAAGCCTGCAAAAGGTACACGGGCGGAGACTCTACGCACAGGCCATCATAGGGAGTACCCCCCCCCCCCCCCACCGGGGGGTTGATTCGTCCAACACGTTATATCCGTCTGCTTCAGACTACGGGACAAACGTCAAACTTCACATGCAAAGAACTAAACAAATGGATTAAAAATTGGTATGAAATGTATATTTAGCCTCGTTTGGGAGAAACTACTACTGGGCCCGCTTGCCTTGCCGACTAAAATTGCCTTTTGGTGTCATTCAGTTCGGTTGGTTCAAATCGTCCCAAGTTCGACGTCTGACCCAACAGACGACCTTAACTTAATTTAGGTCGACCCAAATTAGAGTTTGGTTTTTCTCATGAAAAGTTCTACGTTTGGCCAAGGCCTGATACAAGTTGGGGAACTGACAGAGATAAAGTAGCCATTACACTCCACATGGCGAGAGGCCTGGGTCGAGTGAGATCAACTTCGTCCCCAGGGCTTTTCCCTTAAAAAATGGGTGGGGCGAGAAAAGGGAAAAGGGAAAGGGAAAAGCCCTGGGGAAGAGGTTGGGGTGAGATAAAGAAACACGGAGAAAGAGCAGGAAGGAGTTTTAATTTGTAGCAGTTGGGTTTTATTTTCACTTCAGGTAAACGAATACTTAATTGTAACACTAATAAAAAAACGGACGAAAAATCTCTTGTTAGCAAGGCTACGAATCCACGTAAAAGATAGCTCTAAATTAAATGCGGTTTCATTGCAAAATCTAAATTTAAAATTCACTTATATTTTACAATATAAAATGTTTATTTTCGTTACAAGATAGACCACTTAAAAAAAATTGTTCTGCATTTTACTCTTGAAATTATATATTTGTGCTTTATTTGTTCCTGCCAAAGCGAATCACCTAATCTTTACTAAAGTTGTTTTAACTTTTTCTTGTCTATAATTTACTGGCCGTTTGCCGTCAGTTGCTGATTTTGGTACTGAAAAATTTCTGCCGATAAAAAAAAGAGGTAGTTCATCATCTCAGTTACTAATTTGGTTAAAACAAGAGGGAATGAACTCTTTGTAACTCATTGGCCGTTTTTATACTAAGGACGTATTGATCCGTCTGGACGAACTCGGGCAAACATTTTGTAGTTCGTCTGGTTAAGCGTCTCTAGAATAAAGACGGGCATAAGACGCATTATGCGTCCAGACGATGGCTACCTTTCGTAGTGCGTCGTTCAAGACGTATTTCGAAGAAAGTACGTTCAGACGTATAATGCATCTTGTGTCTGTCTATATACTTGAGACGCATACTGATCAGACGAAGTAAAAATGTTTGCCCAAGTTCGTCCACACGGATAATGCGTCATTAGTATAAAAACGGCCATAGACCAAGACGGATAATGCGTCCTCTAATATAAAAACGGCCATTCTTTTTTGGTTTAAAGTTATACAGATATGTAGCGATGCCGGACCTAGTTGCGGTCGGATTACCGATACAAAGCGCAATTTTAATTTTTAAGAAATACACGGCTTCCTTTCTGCATTGAAATGCCGAGAAAATAAAAATGTTTCAGTTTTTGTTAAAGGATACTTCATTCATGGCTATAAAACTATCTTCGGCCAAGCATGAAGGCCGCAAAAAAGGCTTGCAACAAAAGGTCTCAACTATGATTTGACGATTTGACCTTTCCTCTCATTTCCCACCAACTTTGCATTTTGTCATTCTTTATAACCTGCCTTTTTAGGCAAAAAGAAATTGCTATAAAAGCAAACTGAACAACATGAATGATAACCTTTTTGCCGACTAAAATTCTTGGCAAATGTCTTCGTGTAACTGGTTAGCCAACGTTCTTTGAATGAAGATCCAGTGATATACTTCGATGGAGCACGCACATTCTACTTGACGTCTTCCAACATATTTTTTCAGACCAAAATTTCATCCTCAGCTCTACTTGTGAAATAATTTGGACATGAATTCCACGGGTATAGGAAAGACGATGGTGGAGTTTTTCTCTGCTGAGATTGTATTTAACGTCTGCAGGTATCGAAGCTGCATAGCTGATGGTGTCTCTGCCATGATGTCAGCGGCATCTTTCAGAGAACGGGACGCAGTCATTTCACCTTCAGCAGCGATAACCTGGAAAAGAGTTTATAAATATGTAAGTACCAATTCCTCATGTCACATGACTAGCTTACGTCACAATAGTAACTTCCAAATTAATGTTAAATGAAACTCATAATCAGGCCCCGTCCACCAGAATCCGGCCTTTTTTGATTTCGGATATTCAGCGGATATCTCTTTACCCGGATTCGTGTTGACGGGACTTTAAACCACTGAGAGCGGTTTCATTAATGCGGTTTCAGTGAGCAGATTCTCTGGTTTCGTGTGGCCGTGACCTTGCAGTTGCAACCGATTACCGATGGTCATACACTTTCTGCTTATTGCTTCTTTTCTATTGCTCTAGAATGGCGGTAATTGCCTTTTTCTTGGATTTAGCACTCGTGCAGTAGTCTCAATACAAGTTTACTTATCTGCGACAGGAAATTAACTAAATACTCCAAACCTTGAGCTCGCCTAGCACACTTCGCTCAGAAAGTATTTCACAGTTAGTTGAGAAAGCTTCATACACGACGAGTAAATTTTAATTTAATGTAAGAGTTTTTTTTTTGTTTTTTTTTTTAAGTCACCTTGGCTCGGGCTTCTCGTGCAGCTTCAGCCTCCGCCGCCATCACACGCTGCAACTGAACAGGTAGACGAACATCTTTACTGTGTGAAAAAGAACAACAAATAAACATTTGGTTAAACGCTATAAAACATGAACCTTTGTATCAAATGCAGCTCTCTCTTTCGGTGGCTACATTAATGTGAAAACCAGGTTGACTCTCGAGCAATTGTTTGTTTCGAAAATTTATACAAAAAATTATTTCTCGTATCTTATCGTATTGCATTGTACAGGTTATTTAATTAGAGATTTAAAATCAAGTTTTCTCTGGCCCTGGACAAACTCCCATTAACGTCTGTATGGTAGATTACAGAATTTTGATCGCACTGACTCATCAGCCGTTTCAGTGATATCACCGTCAAAACGACCAGATACTGGTACTGAAAAAGAATACATTGGCGCTGTGGCGGGGACCATAAAGCGGTCAACACTCTAACGGGCTATTAGCATGCAGGTTCCGGTCCCGGGGGGGGGGGGGTACTTCCTTATAAGGGCTTAATCGGGGCGTGCGACCAGCCAGGGTATGTTTTTCGGGATTTTTGTCTTAAACAGGGTATCGATTTTATCAATTTTTGTCTTAAACAGGGTATCTTTTCTTAGACAGGAGCCCATAACCCTGTTCTTAGACGATAAACAGCCTGCGCTTATGTTCTACGAATGTCTGATACTGGGTATCAAAAATTGGAATTCTGTCTTGAAAAGGGTAGGAAAATCAGCGATTTTTGTCTTAAACAGGGTCAGGGGCCGAGCTGCATCTCCCCACCCAAGGATATATCGAGTACCCCCTCCCCCCCCCCCCCCCCCCCACCGCAGTTCCGGTGTCTCTAAGGCCTGTCAAGCGCACTCCACATTCTCCTTCCCATAATTTTCCCGCCCTATAAATCATTTTTCATACAAAACGAAAATCCTCAGACTGAGGTTGAAGCACATAAAACCTATTTCATTAATCTATGTCGTTACTAATGTAGTTATTAATTTGTCGTTCAGGTTGTCCTTGTCCTTCTGAGTGATGGTTTTGTTCTTGTTGTAGTCGTGGTTGTTGCTGTCCATGACCTCATAAGAAGCGACACTCACATCTCTACTCTTTCCACGCGGACACCCCAGGGATCAGTAGCGTCATCAAGGAATGACTGAGGATACAAACATTATGAGAAGAAAATATTCAATAATATTTTTTACGCAAGCCACTTTTTTTTCTGAGGCTCCTTTTTGTCTTTTCTTATTTTGCTTTCAAATATTTTAAGGTCACTCAATAGGTAACGAGCTCGCACGTCGTTTGTCGTTTCTCGTTTGGTTTCACGCCTGGTAATCCAACTCAAGACTCTTTTCACAAAGTAACTGCGTCAATGCATGCTCCTAATTAGACATGAAGGATTTTGTACAATTCTTACCGTTTTTTGACAGTTTTATCGCAGTATTCTGCGTTCGATAATCTTTATTGTGATCAGATTAAATGTTTGGCCGTAGTAGCATATTTGTGATCGCTTTGGTTTATTACCACCATGGCCATCTCTATTCAGGCTTTCCCCTTTTGAACAACTTTATCTATTTATTAAGATATCAGCTGAAATAGCAGCCATGTGCACGCTAAGAGAAAACAAACTGCATTTGTTTACCTGCATTTGCGCACTCAGCCCCTCCCTGTCCATTAAGATATCACTGAGATTCCTCGTGCCGATCATGTTTCGCAAAGAAGTCTGGGCAAGCAGTCTGGTGGAACCTCGAGCATCTTCAACGTTGGTCACAGACACCGTGGCATTCTGGATCCTAAAATATACCACTGCATCAACAGTAACTGTTACGCTGTCACGTGTCAGAGCCTAGCCAATCAATTGAAAGAACTTTATGATGAGAAATTAGCTAATAAGATACTTTAAGTTAATTTTGAATCAAGATAAGATGATAACTGAAACACAAAACTTACTTAAGTTTTCAAGGCAAAGCTTCATTCAGTAGAGAGGTTGTGAGAACAAGAAAGTGCTTTTAGATAGTCGAAAAATGTTTTGGTTTCAGATAACCAAGAGAAGAATCGTGCTTAACCTGTTCCAGGAACGAGAACAATTGAACGAAAGCCGAGTGGAAGTCAGGGAGGGCCTGGCACAGGCTAAATCGAGCCGCTATGCTATATTTTAATAAGAGCTCTAAATTGCGAGATGGTGCGCATGTTCGGCGTATTATTGTCATCGCACCACAAATGAGGGAAGGGAAATAGCGTGCTCCTCTCGTGTGATTGGAGTTCATGAAATCAAAGTACGTTTTTAACTTAGAACGTTTAGACAGCAAAAAAAGCCTAGTGGAAAAAAGTAATTATTTCAATAATTATATATCGTATAAAAATGAAAATGTGTACCTCCTGAGGTGGAACATCAAAGGATATAGTTCGTAGGTCCACTTTGCTGTACTTATCAATCGCGGGAAGGACGAAAAATAGACCTGGCCAAAATATTAACAAAGTTCAAGTAAAACAATAACAACAACACCTTTTGGTAGTTTTTTTTAGTGACCCTTTAGTTTGTTTGTTTTTAAAGTAAAACAATTACGAAATGCCAAGGTTAGCCAAATGTTATATATCCATGCCCGAACTTATAAAACCCCGACCTTCTTAGCCGTCGAAGTCAGTTTATTAGCGAGAATCAGAAGTTCTTGTGCTCAGTCTCCGGACGCTTTGGAAGCCAGGCTGCTTTGCTAACGATTGCTTTTTTTTCTGTTGTTTTTCTCACCTGGTCCCCGGGCCCCGCCGGGGAGAATTCTTCCTAGTCTGAATATCACGGCTCTTTCATATTCTTGTACTACCTGGTTAAAATAAAAAATAAGTCTCAAGTACTTTCTTTAATAAACGTCACTTAGCTTACAAATATTGCTTCTTGGTGAGGTCTCGGGGAACTAGGATGTTGCTCGCATTATGCTATTTTTTTTAAAAAAAATACATACAGATAGTTTATCTTAGTGAAAGTTAAAAACCCATCAGCATTGAAGGTCAAAAAGTGAGTGTTGCTCATTTGCTTATTTGATTAAAATAGCCTTTTTAATGATTTCTTATATTGTTAATAATGATTTGGAGAAACATAAACGTGTAAAAATAACTAACTGTGTTCATTCATGCAACTGAGTACTTTAACTCCATTTGAACTCGCATTTATTTCCATTCCTTGATAATGGCGTCATGATGTCCCCAAAAAGTCGGAACTTAATTTCGTTATTTTTTACATGTTCAGTATAAATAGAATTGCCTTCAACTTCATTGGCGAGAAAGAAACCAGATAGTTTCGTCTACGGATCTCACAACAGAGCACCCTCGTAACTGAATCTGATTTGTTTACGATTACAGATTTGTAACCTGTCGTTATTAGTTGTGTAAAGTGGCACCTAGGGAATTATGGGAAGAGAAGCAGGAAAAATAAAGAAGTAGCTACTTTTCCTGGCTTCGTTCCATCCCACGACACCACGCGCACCTCAATCTTATCCCAACAACAATCGAAGTCTCTTAAAATGCCAACCCATTGCATACTTCGATAAGGAAAAGTCTCGATGCAATCTAGTGTTTTGCGCTTGCTTACCTTCAAACAAAAGAACAGTGAAAATGGGAACGTGATGACTACAAGAATGTAACACAAAACCGTTATGACGATTCCACATATGCCCAGTTCACCACCCTCGGGCTGACTTGCTGAAACATAAACAAATGGCAGGTGAGAGACAGGTATCACGGACTCCACCCAAATTCGTTGCACTAACTTCAATATCATGCGTAAACATTTTTTTTTTCATAAGAATCTTCCTTTTTCAAAAAGAAATAGATTAGTATTTGTCAATGATTCTCGTCATTTAGATCTTACGGAAATACGCGAGTATCTTACAAAGTAAAACAAAATTATGTTATTACAGCTATGGAATTGTTAGATTTGCGCCAGCGTAAGAATGACTAAGATAAGAGCACCTCGTACTGCTCTTTTATGACATTTGTAACGAAATAATCTTGCAAGATTGAGAACAAATATAGAAGGTTCGGCGTTTATTCAGTTATTAGTATGAGGACTAACAATCGTAGACAAGCGCGTTGCAAAACGGGTGTGCCAGATTCTTTCTTAAACAAATCAATTTTAGCAAAACATAAATATTGTATTTCCTTGCCCCTGTCAAACTATCCGGAAATACCGACAGTAAAAATTAAAGTTAAAGATCGATTCTGACCATTGAAATTCGGAAGTATAAAATTTCACTTTTGCCTTATCAAACGTTTAATTCTCCACAAGCCAATATTATAACTGCCTCAAAAACAAGTTTAAAACCTAGACCCAGCTGTTCCAACACATCACTCCCAGCACAAGCAATAATATTATTGAAATAATACAAAACCTAACTTCTTGCAAGTAAGCTGCTCTACTTTTGATATTTAACTCCAGCCCGATAACATACCCTTTGTGGTCTCTTGGAAAATATCATTATTAAAGCCCTCTATAATGCAATACTGAGATAACTCTTAGTTTGATAGTGACGTCCCTGATTGGTTGTTTTGTTTTCAAGTCGCGTAGGTTTCTTCATGCTCTTTTCTCTCCTCTATTTTAACACTACTTTTTTTTTACTATTTATTCTACACAGATGTCGACGTGAGCTCTGTGAAAATCCAAAGGTAGTTTTCCTTTCCATGTCAAATATTATGACAAGCATTCAGTGCAAACAGTTAATAAACATTGAACTGTAGAGAAAGGCTGAAATAAAACCACGATAGCGTAGAACTGATTTCTAAACACAATTGTTCCAGTCAATAAAACTGCAGTATGTAAATGCTGGGAAGAAAACCCTCTATCCTCCCTTGGCAAATAATAGTACACGTAAAAAGGAATTTCTAAATCGACAGATCTGAATATGAAGCTCTCTAAGCTCCAAAAGGCGAGACTAGCTGCAAGTTTCAATCATGCGAGCACTGAAAGGTCAATAGTAGATTATTAACTCACAACTCATGCATTGGATCCGAGGTAAGCCTCCAATTCGACATCCACCATGTTCTTGCAGTGATTCGCGAGACATTTTGACGCGTTAGAAAGAGATGAAAACTACGGCGATTGCCGCTATGCTGTAAGTTTGTATATACAGTTGAGAGATGATCTAACTTCATGTCTTGTCACGGCCCACAGTACCTGTTGAGATGTGACAAAGAATACACGAACCACCTGTTGCACTTTTCGTTCCTGAAAAACGCCCAGTAAATGGATATACTCAGTAGCGCACAAAGTACAGTTTAACCTCTGCACAACGGCCACCTTTGAAAGAAAAAACGTGGCTGTTGTAAACAGGTTTAAACGAGAGACAATGCATGGACTGTTCGCCAAAAAAGTGGCCTTTATAAGAGGGTTCGACCTCACTTCAAGGCCATGTTGCAATTGACAATTTTTGTTGCGGCATAGTGTCTAGCAAATTTTCTAGCGACACATGCAAGCGGAAAATTGTCCGTTATTTTAACACCTCTGAAAAGAAGTTTGGAACGAAATAGCATCAAGTTTTATTTTCACAGCGATTGTTGCAACGTAAACGAATACTCGTTTTAGTGGGTGTTGAACAAGGCGTATGCAACGTGTTTCACAACAGTGCAACAAAATTACTTGTCAAGTTGCGCGGCCATTTAACTTCTAAAACACTTAATTTGGTACACCAGCTAAACCAAACGGTTTGAATTAAGGGATTTCCAACTCGGTCTAACTAGTAGTGTGACAGATGGAATCAAAATGTTCATCCAAATTGACAAAATCCTGAAGGATTCTACAGCAGTATTATTGGTAATCTGTACAAAATCTATTCAGCACTAACTCCTTTATGGTACTATTTGTTACGTTGTTACTCCTTGTTTTTATTATAAATTACCGGAGAGAAATTATTATAAGGACGTATAAGTAGCCTGCGAAAACAGCCGTTTCTCCTCGAAGCTGAGCACTTTTCACCTCGCGAAACGTCCTCAGCGGCGAAGAGCGAGGAGAAACGGCTGTTTTCGCAGGCTACCGTATAAGATAAAGACTATTAAGCAGAACTTATTTTCACTGAGCTACTAAAACACCTTTTCTCTTGTGGCCAATTTTTTCGTTATTTTACTCAGAAAGTTACATTTCAAATGTCTATACCGGGCTTCACGAGCAGGTTTTTCACAAGGAGAATATCGTAAGGTGGTTTCTCGCTCCTCATGATTGATTGCACTTTTTCGCGACGTTTGTGGAGAAGGAAACTTTTTGGTTGCTTTGTGGCTACGCTTTATGATTGGTGAAATTACCCCCTACTTTGGCCGATCCGTTAACACTTCACACTCTGTAGGTCTTCGGGCAGCAAGGGAAGGCGCAGTGGTGAAAGCACTCGCCTCCCACCAATGTGGCCCGGGTTCAAATCCCGCCGTCGACGTCATATTTGGGTTGAGTTTGATGTTGGTTCTCTACTTTGTTCCAAGAGATTTTTCACCGGGCACTTCAGTTTTCCCTTCTCTCCAAAACTCAACATTTCCAATTTCCAGAATTTCTCCAAAGAAACGTAGACGCGAAAAACCACTACGTGGATGTGCTTCCTCTTAATTTAAATCGATATTTATTTATTTAGGTCTGGGTTCAAGCATTGCAATCGCTTTGTTGCTTTACCCAAGAAACTTCACTCCATTTTGTCTCTTCATCGAGGTGTATATATGAGTGCCAGCGTCCCATCAAGGGGGGGGGGGGGGGGGGGGGGGGAGAAGAAATACTTGTAGGTGCTACATACAAACACGCGTTTTTTTATGTTTCGTTTTCCCGATCAATCGGTAATAACACTATCCCTTTGGGAAACGCTTGTTGGTAATTCATTTTGATTTTGATTTTACTTCTGATAAGTTGAAAGTTTTTTTAGACACTACCACCTTGACATATGAACAAAAAGTTATTTAAATCTTCAGAGTCAAAAAGCAAACAACAGTTTTAATTAAATATCTATTCCATTTTTATAAACTTTCAACTGCTAACATAAAAGGCGCGCACTATATTTTAAAATTTACGAAAAAGTAGGCAAGCCAGAAAGCTAGTGGAAAATACTCTGCAACATTTCATAAATAATCCGACGGGTAAGAGGGTAGCGCGGTCGAGTGGTCAGCGCATCGAAGTCGCAATTCAGCCATAGGGGGTTCAAACCCCGCCCTGACCACTAGCTGGATTTTTTTTTTGGTCGTTCGAGTTTAAACCATCAAAGGGGAAAACCTACAACAACATATAGATGTGGTCATTAAATGGAAAATTGTTTCACATGGTTTGCGCATCTCGTTTAACGCCGCACAGCATCACAATGAGTGGAGGGAATTAGAATGCTGCAGGTATTCCCATCACTTAAGAATCCCATCCCGTGTCGAGCTTTGTGGGAATGAAGGGTTCATATGCTATCAGCGTCCATGAGAACGTCAAGTGAGGATACTAATAACACATACAGTAGTGAAGCTTGTATTGGTGAATAAAATCCTACATCTGAAATTATTTTTCTCATCAAAATGGGTCTTCACTTGAATTCTGCATTTACGTTAGGTTTGTGATAACCATGTTCACAATTTAATTCAGTGTTTAATGCCAGAGTCAGCAACGGAGAAAAGTCTCTCAACATAAAAGCTGAGGACCTCTTTGGTTTAACAGCGGTGGTGTTACTTCTTCCGCGGAGCAATTTACCCAGACCAGGCTGGTGCAAGTAAATCGCACAATTAGTTTGTGATTCATGTTTGGTCCACAACTGTAAGAAAAGAAAAATAAAAAAAATTACGAAAGGAAATAATAACAAAGCAAATACTAAAGAAGGCATGGATGGGCAAAATTGAAGAAGACTAAAATGGATTGCAAAGCCATTTGAAAACTATATTCAGCCTTACAGTTTTTCTAATTTCATCTCTAGTCTTATTGTTTGCAGCTTCAAATACATCGCTCGGGAGACGTTTGTTTAAAATGACACTGAATTTACCATTTACAAGTAATTTCATCGCTAACCGCAAGTTATATTATGGAGAATGATTGTCGGGGTAATACTAAACAAAATGAACTGGACTGCCGAGACGCAGACCCTTTAACACTAGCCATTACCTCTAATGATTTTGCCGCTGATTCAGTTGCCTTGCGACTTGCCGATGACTTCTTCTCCAAGTTTCTCTAAAATTTCTTGCCTGTAATCGTCAAAATCTCCATCCACTTCAGAAATATCTTGATCTTCAACAACCCAAAGTTGACACGATGTTTCCAGTATAAGCCGCGCATCGTGGCTTACTAATATCACTCCTGATAAAAATGAAAAAGCCAGAACAAAAACAACTATAACAAAGTTCTACGAATATTATCTCATGCCAGCCTTCATTCCTTGAGGGTGGGGGTTTATCCTGTTGGTGTGATTTCTGAGGCCGTTATTATGGTTGTATTTAACGGTCTATATTTCTTCAATTTAGGACGTTACGAATCGAAAGCCACTTGTAGACAGTATTTCGAGTTGAATACATTATGTAATATATCAAACATGAGATGCAGTGTTTCATCACCAGATGAAACACCGAGAAGAGAGTTGAAAATACGACGCGCAGCGGAATATTTTTGACGAACTTCGAGGTGTTTCATCTGGTGATGAAACACTGTGTCGAATGTTTGATATTTCTTCTCAAACAAAATCATTTTTGAAGGAGAAATTAAGGATGCAAATACTAAGCAGTGTTTCATCCGATTTCCAAACACTCATTAAACATTAATTTCCTTTGTATTTTCTTAATGAATTATTAATGAGTTTGAGAAGATTATATATATGACGATTAAACTCAATTGCATCAATGGGACTCACAGGTTCTGGACTGGGACTCATGATTTTTCACAAGACGAGTCCGACGACGCATAGACTGTTCACAGTCCCCTATTTTTGCGTGAGATGGTCGAGATATAGCGCGTCTTACCGTTAATGGCGGCCATCTTGATTTTCAAATGTGCCGAGGGGGCGGGTGTCGGGGATTATAGCTTCCTCCCAAACCGACCCCGACCGCCCCCTAAGTAGTTTTGACACTCATGCAAGATGGCAGCCCGAAACGCAAAGCGCTCGATCTCGACCATCTTACGAAAAAATAGACGACTGTGAACAGTCTAGAGGACGCACCGTAACTATTTGTAACAAAATCGCCGCTTTTTTCGTAGTCGTGGCCGCCGGCTTATGAGAGGTGTTAGTTTACGACAGGTTCAAACTATAGGGCTTCGACTGAGAAACATTTGGTGTTTTGGAACGATGGTCGCTTATGGAAGGTGGTCGCCTACGAGAGCGGAGTTTTCTTTAAGAATTCTAGAAGCGGGAGAAAGGTGTACCGCTACAGAAGAATATTTTGATAGAGACTCCATGTCTAACTTAGGCTAACTAACGTTAGCCTAAACTGAGAATTCTCCGATCTCCGGTGCCCAAAGAACACCGTGAGAGAGATGGTCGCACTTGGAGATTCTACTGTGTTAATTTTTTTTAGATGAAAAGACAGATACATTTCAGGGTGTTTCACCGCTCCAACACCACCCGTCTAGATTCGTTCCACAAGCCTTAAGCTCAGCGCATATTTGCGACGATTTTAGCTAGCGGAGCGAGACAATGCGAATCTGTCACTTTAGCAACACGACAGTGCAAATAAGGCCTCAGGCACTTGAAGTTTGAGAACTAGAGCTTGTACCTCCAGTGGTGCTCATAGTTTTCTTCATATTTTATTTTTTAAAAAACACTGAGTTCACACTCAAATTCTGCTCTTACCCCCAGTAAATTCGTTTATGGCGTCAGCAAGTGCATCAATAGATTCGATGTCCAAGTTGTTGGTGGGTTCATCCTGAAGGAAAAATATAACACGCTTCAGCTTGACGCGATAACATTGAACATTATTTGTATTACTTGTAGTGAATGTTTATGTTTCTGCAATGAATGATTATATTTCTGCAAAGTAAGCCCAGCAGCAAATTTGGATCAATTTGGATTTCCGGGAGACTGCCCACCTACCCCTCCCCTTAAGCTAACATTAACACTTACTTCCCACTTAGGTGGGCAGTTTCTCAGAAACCTAAAATTGATCACAGATCCGTTTTTGGTAAGAAACACTTTAGCCGACGTTTTGCGACGCCATCACCGGTTTCCCCGCCAAATGACGTCTGGGCAGCGATTGTTGAAATTCCATACTGACGACGTCCTTCGCAAAGCAGCATGTATATTAATCCGTTGTTTTCTAACCAACTTCCTCGTAACAAAATCTCGTCTGAGTCTAAGTAACATAGAAATGTGTAAAAGGTAAAGGCGCACACGAACAAAAGGCCCACACGGCCCGAGCTTATACCAGTTTCCGTAGCATGAAGCAGGGCCTAGGAGTATTGCTACTCTCCCTAGACGGGATGCTAGTCTACCGCAGGGTTAATTCTAACATCACTCCGAGGCTTTCTGGTCATTTTTCTATATTTGGTTTGGTTTTCTTTGTGCTCAAGTCTCTTCTGGGAATTACGAGACCATGGAGTCGTAAACAATTGGCAACTTGACCCTAAAGCCTCGGAGTCATGTTATGGAACGTGGGCTATTATTATGCAAAGTTTTTCTGATCAAATATACTCACCAGTACAATTACATCCGGGTTGCTGAGCGCCAGATCGGCAAAAGCTACTCGTGACTTCTGACCGCCTGAGAAAAAAGCATGCGCATTTAAAGTTTTTTCCTTATGACAGAAATATCTAATTGAAAATAGAAAATTAGATACTCACTTTCAGTGGAGAATTACAGAAGTGTAATAGGCTTTATAAGAAAACAAGAAGAATTCCCGAGGCAAGTTAAAAAAATTGTTCAAGTTTCATTCCGACCCTGATGGCGAATTACCTGATAAATCTTTAGTTCTGATGGTGTGAGCGTGACTCACTAAACCAAACCTTCCCAGGTGCTTCCTAGATGTTTGATAATCCAGGTTATATTTCCTCTAAGAACGGTAAAGAGAACAACATCAATACAAGTACCTCTTAAAAAGGATAGCATGATGGTATTAGAATTAGAATCATTTTCGGGGAAGGCGGCAATCGGCTACCGATAATAGTGTTAGCCCGGTTAAAATTTTCCAATTGCTTGTTTCCAGTCTCCCTTCACACAAATCAAAATGGCGTCTTTAAGAGATTCAACAGGTTTTCCAGACATATCTGGGAAAATTCTCAGACGGCCGGTAAACAGTGAGATAAATAAGTATGCCTTAAGCCTGAAAACACGTTCGGCATGGATATTCGCCGGTGTACTTCATCTAAAAACCGCTGAGAACGAAAAAAAATCTTTTCGACAACAACTTAACATAAAACGCGGTTTTGAATTGAGTTTCGTTTAAACACTCAAGTGATGAGTGTAGCCAATCACAGCAGACACAGCTACCCAATGGACCAATCATATTTTCAAGCAAGTGTGTGCGCGGGAAAACCCAGTATCCACGGTTGTTGTCTATGCCTGTACTTCAAATAATGCAGATCAGAAGAGGTAGTAGTACAAACCAAAAGCAACTGGACGGCTGATTTTGATTGGAGGCTGAACGTCTCATTTTATTTTTAAGTCCATGCTATGTAGTTATCAACTAAAATTACGCGAGAACACTTAAACCAACGGACAGACATAAGCAAAATTATTTACCTGAAGATACTCCACTGGTGACTCTTCCATGTTCAGCTACAAATATAGGATAACAGGTAATGACGTTTAATTTTTTTTTGTCAAAATGCTTCATTGACAAAAGAGAACATAAAAAATTACCTGGTCAGCAGAATGCTGGTTATACGAGCCTATACGCTGTAAAGAAATAAGACAAATACGAAAACATTAAAAACGAAACAAAACAACACTTTGGATGGAAAAATTCTAGTTAAATGGTTATAATCAAACGGTTCATAGCTGTTTTGCTCGCAGGCTAGATGTCAGGTTTGTGTGCTTCCTTTATTATAAAGCAATAAGAGCTGTTTTTGATACTCACGAGGCTATCAATCTATAGAGTATTTATTAAGAATATATGGTAGAAAAATTATAAGTATTTTCTACTTACAAGTCTGTGATTCCGTACCGAGTCACCTTTAAGCTAGAAGAAAAAAACAAACAAACAAAAACAGCGGAAGTTGGACAAGATTCCCGTTTCAGATTTTTTAGGGCGATCCGCTGCCTGAATTTGAAGATCATTGATTTAACAAAAGTCTATTCAAGGCTCGGCGTGTAAGACCCTAGGCAGATTTAGCAAAGACCAAGACACTTTGGTGATCATTTTATTGATTCTAGTAACCGTTTTGATAAAAAACAAATCTCAGTATTGTTGGGAGAAAATTGATGTTAGTCACTCTTGGCACTTAAACAATGGCAGGTGCCATTTGGTCATATAAACATCAGTGTCATTTGCGCAATATAAGTAATACGTTATTATTATTATTATTATTATTATTATATATTTTTTTTGTTTGTTTTTTGTTTTTTTGTTTTTTGTTTTTTGTTTTTTTGTTTTTTTGTTTGTTTTTTTTACTATTACTATTATTACTATTTAGAGGCTGATAGAGGCTAATAGGCATAATGGAAAGTTTTGTCATGCACATGTTTTACAATGAATTTATATAGAGGATTTTACACGGTGGCGCGAAGATATAAATTTTATTTTCGAGTGGCAAAACAATATTTTACGAACGAGCGTAGCGAGTGAGTAAAATAATGTTTTGCCACGAGAAAGTAAAATTCATATCTTCAAGCCGACGTGTAATGTTCTTTTTATTATATAGACAAAAAGACATCGACAAAATAATAGAGGGAAACTAGTATGTGTAATCAAATGGTGACGAGTGAAATTAGGGAATAATTTCACGCGCGTTTTGTTCAAATCCTTATAATTTCCCGAGCCTTTAGGCGAGGGAAATTATTAGGATTTGGACAAAACACGCGTGAAATTATTCCCTAATTTCACGAGTATACCATTTGATTACCTATTAATATCGTGGGTGACGAATTACGTTAGCAATCGAGGATTTTTGACTTGTTTATCCTGGATCGTATCGATCGATCGTGAACTCCACTCTCTCAAACGTTCAGAGCTAAAATTTGGCTTAAGTTTTCAGAATTTTTCCACAACATACCTCTAAGAATTCTTCTTGATGTGCTCTTTCGTGTGTTCAGGTTTTCTAAAGCGTCTTTTTATGACCAGACATCTTCATTCATGACATTTTAAAACTTCCTCGCCATCTTGAAACGGAGACGTACGGCAGGTTGCCATGGCAATTTGGTAATTTCACATGTCAAATTACAAATTAACGCTGAAATTTCGCGCCAAAATTAAGGAGTAATTCGTCACCTATGATATTACCGAAATTACGTCATCGATAAACTCACGTGTGAGATTATGGAAAATAAACCACTCGAGTCCCGGATGCAGTTTTTATGAATTTTACGAGTGGTATATTTTCCAGTAAAACAATCGTGTCTATATAATAAATATATATATTTTTCAACTAACTCCTATGCTTTTAATTTAAGAATTTCATGTATGTATATGGCGAGGAACTATAATTACCCTACTGCAGTTTTTTTTTCTTTTGTGTATAGGTTTTTACAAGATTATTATTATTATTATTATTATTATTATTATTATTATTATTGTTGTTGTTATTATTAGAGCGGCAAAGTAAACAACGAATGACGTGTTGAGTCCTTTCCCAGCGCTTTCGCAGTTCTCATTTGACGTCGCTTTGTTTTTGCGAAATCTGCCCACAGAGAAAAACGAAGCCGATATACAGCTCTGAACTGAACAATGCAATTAACTTAGTCTGTAGTCGTTTGGTTATACTGAGTCACTCACCGGTTCAAGCTGACCAATTAAAAGTTTCAAGAATGTACTTTTGCCCACTCCATTGTTACCTACCACAGCAACTGTAAAGAAATATAAAGAAATGATTCGATATAGAGTGAAAACGGTGCAATCAAAAACAGAAATGACGCGATTTAGAACAGACGTGATTTAGAGCAAAAAATAGTGTGATTCGTCAATAAATCACATTGCTGAGAGAAAATCAGATTGTAGGGATCACCAGTGATTTCAAAATGGATATAATAAAAGGGTTAATTGCCGCCTTGCAGACTTTCATAAAAGCTTGAAAAGCTTCTAAATCACTTGCCTTCGGCTCGTGATTTACAAGCTTTCTCGTGTTCTCCCAACATCCCGCCTGGGTTATCACGTCAGTAAACCCATAGAAAGTGTGGTCTATTGCTTGAATAATATTTTATTTATCAGCTTGTTGTTTTGTCTACGTGTTTTGCTACTGGCCCAATTAATTACGATCTATTAGCCTCGAATTAATACCCGCATACCCTTCGCACGATGTCACAAAAGACACGGATTTCTTACTTCTAGACTTCATGTCGATTCCAAAATCCAGATTGTTGAATAGCTTTGGTTGGTTAGGATATCCAAATTCGACGGCTGTTGGTATACAATGAAACAGAAACAAGTCACTACTTCTCTAAATTAACTCGAATTCTACCCGGTATAAAAGCTTGGGAAATTGTTGTAAGAGTCTATTTCTGTTGCCCCCCTCACCCCCAAGCAATGTTGATAAAGAGAAAAAGACTTCGATGTATAACGTCAACACTGCACCAATGGGAAGGGAGAGGGAAAATGCGTCCTTCTGACGAGCTATTGCGTTATTGGCCCAAGAGCTTTGACCAGGGTAGCAGTTGTAAAGCAACGAGTTTGACTAGGCTGAACGTCAGACGTTTTGATTTATGCCACTAACTTATACAACTTACTCAAAACACTGGTTTTATTAGCACTACAACAGTTGAACAAATGATTAAGAGGTAATCCATCAGGAAATTGAGTAATTTTAATTTTCAGTGGACAAAAACCTTGTACCAGAATAATTTAAAGCATATTGCATTCCTTTTTTTCATTTTTCAAGACTAAGAGATGTAATTAGTTATCTGTAATAACACCAAAGAAGAATTCTTACGAGAGCCCGAAAAAATAAATGTCAAATTCCAAAAATGACATCTTACACATGAAATTTTCAAAATTTTACCTGTTTTTTCACAATTCTTGTGAAATTTGACATTTATTTTCTCGGACTCCCATAAGAAATTTTCTTTGGTGTTATTACAGATAACTAATTACATCTATAGCCCTTAAAAAATGTAAAAAAGATTGCAATATTCTTTACATTATTCTGGTACAAGGTTTTTGTCCACTGAAAATTAAAATTACTCAATTTCTTGGTGGATTCCGTCTTAACCACTTTCAAAAAACACTCGCTTAAAGGTCAGAAACAACAAGTTACAAAGACTGCGTGAATTTAACATGACTTACATTTTAAACCCAAGATAGGTGGATTGAGTGGTGGCGGAAGCGGAAAAGAGAACTTCACTACGTACTCTTTGGGTTTCTTAATAAGCTCCACAGGTTCAAGATCATCCTAAAAACACAAAACAATTTCAAATCCATGACAGAGTAAATTGAGAGTAACTGAAAGACTGCAGGAAGTAATGTCTTTTAGCTTTTTTGATCTTCAAATAATTTACCTGTGAGAAAAAAATCTGTTCAAGTTATAATAAGTGGTTTATCAACATATTCGCGGTTAAACGAATTACAGTATGAATATCGATTAAATCGACACAAATTTTCGAACTATTTGTTAGCTGGATTTTCCAGACCAGTCTTTTGTGTCGATCACCTCAAACTTGGCATTCTATGGCTCATTTTTCTTTGCTCTTTCCATCTGATATTGTTTACGCTGTATCCCAGAATTTTAGCTTTAAACAGGTCACGTGACTACGAGCTACAAATGCCCATGTCAGGGGCTTGTTATTAGTCTGCTGCACAGCTGTTTTTAGTGTCGTCACGCAACGTGCGTGACGACACTAAAAACGGCTGTGTAGCAGACTAGCTTGTTATTAGCACAAACACCAGAATGAGGTTGAATCACCCTTAAAATTTTTTTACGTCCGTATTTTCATAAGACAATCACATGGAAGGTTTTCCTTATGCGACGTGCCAAATTTACGATGGATTTTACTGATAATTTCTCTACACAGACACCGTAGCCTTAAGTCTAACTAACTTAGCTGAGATAAACCTCTCTACCTCATCCATGTCTCCTTTCTTCCCTCCTTTTTTGTTTTTCCTTCCTTGAACAGCCTTCGTTTTTTCCTCCTTTAAAAAGAAGTTTTAAAAGAAGTTTCTTGGGCGTTGAAACTGACAGTGAATTTGGGCGAGTCAAAAAGGGAGAGGCTGACGCTCACTGTAACTCTGAGCTTTTCTTAAAACAAAACCTGCTCTGCAAGCTAGCAGAAAAACAGTACAAAAAGATAATCCAAGATTTCAATGAACGCCTGCGCCACTCTTAGGGTAATTGTTGCAGACATTCATAAAAGTTCTTCTTAGCCTTAACTACGTAAAAATCTTCGACATCCTAAAAGCATCCTAGGGTCTCAGCGGTGCATTTTTGCAAGACATGATAAAAGAAAAGTGGTGTTTTTAGCAGGTCAAATTTACCAACTGCCACATTTTGTTTAACTTGAGATCAGGATCTATCAGTTCGCCTCGACTGGTAAATAAATTTCCGGCTGGCAAGGCAGCGAACCCAATAACAGCGCGACCGGAGAACCCAGAGAATGTATGAAAGCTGCTAAAACTGGACCTGATCTCAGGTTACATTTTGTTAAAACATAGACAAGATCAAAAAAATTAGACTGTTTACAGTCCCCTATTTTTCCGTACGATTGTCGAAATCAAGCGATACAGGCAGCAATCTTGACCGAGTCTGGCGTGAAGATGACTAAAAACCCGGACGTCCACCCTCTCGGTACATTAAAAACCAATTACAAAATGGCTGCAGGTTGCGGTAGACGCTCGATCTCGACGATCTAACGAAAAAAATTAGGGAACAGTCTACTAAAAAAATAACATGTAAAATGTCTTTTAGAAAGAATTGATTTAAAATTAACATTACCTTAGAGGGAAATATCCGGGAAACACACATTTAAGCTAACTGGATACGCCTAGTGGGGGTGCCGCTGGATTGACCACTTTGGAGTTGTGCATAAGGTCAATGTTAGGCCGAATTCCAATATGGGACTGTGACGCTATCGCTTCTTTGACTGAATGCTATGACGCTGCACGGGAAACTGGGTAAAAACTCGTTCCCCAAAACACTCCCGTAATGAAATTGAACACGAAAACGACCCAGTAGCAATCACAGCTTCAAAATGACGAATGGGGTAGGGCTCTTGAGGTTTTGAGCAGTTCAACAGGTTTTTCTTCGTTCCTTATTTTGGTTCTTTGACTAATGCCTAAAAGCACAGGAACTAAGAGCTATCTGCCTTGTTGACATGCTAACAGCAGGATATTTGTCACATGAACCTAGTTTATTGGCCATAGCTCCCACCAGTCTCCTATAGCTTAAGGCTGGTTTGTACCAGCAAGGGAGTCGGATTCGGAGTCGTAATCAGAAGCCAAGAGCTTATGGTCTAATGAAAACAGCAGTCCGATTCCTCCTACGAATCCGTCGCTTACGTTCCGCTCATGATCTAGTGAAAAGCAGATTGTTGGAGTCGGAAGCAGAAGTGGAAGAACTAAACCAATCACAAAGCGTGGAAACATGCTTCCGACACTGACAGTATGGTTTTCACTAGATCATAGGCGGAACGTAAGAGTCAACGTCGTAAGCGGAGTCGGAAGAAATGGAAACGTTCTGATTCTTCTGACTCCGATTCCGTCGCCATTATGACTCCGCCAGCTTACGACTCACTCACTCTTATGATCACTCTTTTCGATTTTCACTAGGTCATAAGCACTCTTATAACTCTTATAAGCCTTTAGTGGTAGAGCATCTAGACAAGTAACCATAAGGTCATAGGTTTGGCCTCTATTGGGAGTACTAGGATTTGTTCTTCCGAGTCACTGTGTCACTGACTGAAGAAAACATCTGTTATCAAAACCATTCAAGTCTGTAAGTTTACTCTAGAATTCTACTGCATTATAAACGGAGGACAAAAGTCATTTCTTACCGCTTGCTTCTTGGATGACCCAGATGCTTTGAGATCTTTAAGTTGCTTTTGCTGGAAGAAATAGGAAAACAAATACTTGAGGCAAGAATTGCTATTCTAAGATTTCAAAGGAACGAGAGAAGAAATAACAACCTCGAAATGACACTCAGTTGGTCTAATATAACGAATACACCAAAAACTGACACGGCACTTGGATTGCCTACTAGTCATTACTGCTTCATTTTAAATGTACTGGATTTCATCCAATAAAAACAAGGGTATTGTGAATAATTATGTGTGTAGGTAGCAACGCTAGCGACGAAAAAAGGTTATCTGGTGGGCACTGACATATTGCGTTTAACCCGGTTTCTGTAGCAAGAAGCACGCAGGAGTATTACTACTTCGGTAACTAGTAGTCAAGTCGCCCGAAAGTCATCTTGCCCGTAGACTACGAGTAGTCCCCCATTTGTCCTCAGGGATAGTAGAGCGAGTGAAATGCAAGCGTACGTGAGGATCACCCCAAGCGAGAAAAAGCGGCTTTCTCGCGTGGGGTGATTTTCACCGCTCTCGCGTTTCGCTCGCTCTACTATCCCTGAGGAAAAATGGGGGACTACTCGTAGTCTATCTTGCCCGAAATTCATTGTTATATGAAAGTGAACATGATCTCCACGGTAAAATCAACAACCTAAGCGGTTGGAAACGAACCTGAAAAATTCAGGCTTGAATGGGAATGGAACCATGACCTTTGCGATAACCGGACGCAACGCTTTATCCATTGAGCTAATCAAGCCAACTGAAGAGCAGGCCATTGTGGAAATGACATGAAAATAATCTTATTTTGAACTCCGGATAAAGACATGAAAGTGCACATGATCTTCGCAGTAGAATTAACAACTTAAGCGGTGGAAAAAGAACCTAAAAAAAATTGGGGCTTAGGTTCTTTCTCTAAGACTAACCACTAGTTTAACGTTTTTGCTCCTAACATACTGGTCCAGAGACAACAAAGAACATACAATAAGTAGTATTTGCCCACATCTTTTAATATTTAAAAACTAGCCTTTACAGTTTACCCTTTTTTCAGTTTTTAAGTGTCTTTTAATGCTATTTTTTATGAAATTATGAGCTTCCAAAGAAGGCTGTAATGAACATTTTGTCAGCATTTGAAAAATAGTCCATGGTTTTCATGCACCTCCACATTTCTGCCACCTTGAATCAAGTCCATGACTGTGCTCTAAGAAAAAATAAAGGGAGCCCAGTGCCAAACAATTGTGAAATACAAGGTGCCCAGCAAATGATTTTTACGACAAAAAAAAAATGACGATTACCTAGACGCCCAAGAGCAAGGTAAGATGCCATGGGTCACCGGGCGCTGCTACAGCACAGCCCTGGATGCTGTCTAAATATTCATTTCAGCTTTCTTCCCACTCCCTAGTGTAACTTAATTTTTGCTTTCTGAAGTTATTTTTAGTGGGGCCAACGAAAAACACTTCCAGTCGTTGATGCAGGCGCCATGTAGGTTTAATTAGAACTGATGTACTGTAACACATGAATGTTGACTCCACTCCCCAAATAATAAAAAAAGAGCGAAGTAAGGCAGAGCCCAGTATTGTAGGTACTCTTAAAACATATAAAGTACTGGTATTAAACTTTTACAAAACTTAAAATATCCTGGTGTTAAAAGCTCTCAGAGCAAAATATTCATTTCCTTGGCACACAATGGTAAATGAATAATACACAACAGGTGGTTTTCATGCAATCTCGGGAGACACAAATAACAATGGTGAAATGAACAAATGCTGGTGGACAAACAAAGCCAGCTAATGAGCGATCTTTTGTTTACCGTCCACCAGCATGGCGGCGATGACGTAACGTGAAAACCACCTATAAATTATTCAGCAATAAAGAAAGGAGAACTGACATTTAGGTTGCTACTCTAAGAAAGAGTTTGCCATCTTACAAGTTGCACTGCCAAGAATAAAGACAACAAAAGTGATGTTACTTGGCGGCTGTGCACTAGTCTCATCCGGAGGAAGAATTTCACAAAGCAGTGCATGTAGCTGTTGATAGGAAATTTTGTCGGCAGTGAAATCAACTGTGGCTAAAAATGCCCCTGTTACACAACAAAGAGTTTGAAGAAAGTCCATTGTTTGCTTTTTCTCATCAGTTAAAAGACCATCCTGGTGTCTAAACAATGCATAGACCTTAAAAAAGAAATGATACAACTTGTCGCTTGTTCCTTGCGTCATGAAGTCAACAGCAATCTTTCCCAGTACCATCCAAACCAACAAGGACTGATTCATTTGTGATGTGTCCATCACCAAGAAATCTTCCTGCACTGAACTCGATTTAATCTTGGCAAGGTCAGCTTCACTTTTCCCTGCAGTGAAAGCAAAGTGGTGCCCGTGCAAAAGAGCCTCCATGAAGACATCGATCAAGACAACTCCATAAGGAAATGCTCTAATAGCGGTGGCAGTCTCTTCCAAGGTTTCAGACAAGCACTTCAACTCTAGGTCTCTGTGTGCTTCAGGGTCGGAGAAGGATGCGTATGCTTCAGATGTTGGCAACCTCAAAATTTTCTTCTCCAGTTTTCCTTTCACTTGCATAGATAAAACAGCGAGACGCGGTACTAACCCAAGAAAACTTGGATTAACAAGCTCTTCAAAAAAAGCCAAAGGATCACGTAAAAAACAAGTAATTTCACTTGCAGCATTTTCAAGTTCTTTCTTTGATGTTTTGTAACACAAATTATGATTACGAATGAAGTAATGAGGGCAATACCCATCTTTCAGAAATCCAAGGAGCTTCTTGAGGACCCGGAAAAATAGTTCCAGCGTACTTTCTTCAGACCATGCACTGGGTTCCTCTTCCTCGAGCGTCCAAAACATCACTGTTTTAATATGATACGAGGACAATATTCCTCCTAGCTTTTCTTTCAAATGCCTCGCATACAATGAACGTAGTAAAAAGTAAACCTTAGCTTGGTCTTCGTTGAAGCACTCGAAAAGTTTCGCTTCCGGGATGGAAAACGAAATTCGCCACTCTTTCTTTGTATCTCCTGAAAGATCGGAAGGTTTTGGTACAATCATGAAGCTGTCGGTGGAAATATTCTTCACTACATCAGCCCTAGGCCAGTTTCTTGGCTTTCTGACTTTCCATTCGTTAGCTTCATTCGGCCATCCCATGCACTTGATCGCTGGCACGCGGTCTGTCTCGACGAATCTACCAAGCGTTCCTATCCTTTTAAGAGGTGAACGAAAGGTGTAGGCAACAGAGATTTTTTCCTCGACACCCGTCGATGGAGTGGTATACTGTGCACTCGGCTTTTGC
>NC_133205.1:28057321-28107321 GCF_958299795.1 Porites lutea
ACTAAGCTAAAAGAATTTGACCACAAAAAAATATACTTTGACAATCACTGAGTGATTTCTCACAAGCACAATGGTTACGATCAGAGCAGCTCCTCAAACACCCCCTGCAGAATCGCACAAGACAATGAGTAACTGGAAACAGGGGCTATTGTATATGAAAGTATACGTGTACACTGTAGATGATGGAATTGAAGTAATTGCCGCACAATTTGTTTCGGAATCCTCTTTCTTGCTTGAAAGATTTTTGGATAAACATAGTGGGAAATGCATGTTCATCCTCAGGTTAAACAAGTATTCAACCTATTTTCATTTAGAAACCTCTTCCTTTCCTAACCCTAATTATTTATAGGAGACAAAGAAAATTCTAGTTTAGCCTAATTTTACCTACAAAAGTTCCACTTGACTAAGTTGTGAACAATTTGATGTCATTTCTATATTAATCTAAGAGAGTGTAATAAACACCTTAAGTCACTTCAGTCCATCAATACCAATGAAAGAACTCACTTGTCTAGCCAGATAACAGCATTTAAGTCCAGATGGTTAGTGGGTTCATCCAACATAAGAAGAGTTGGTTCCATAAACAGAGCTCTGGAAGAATATAAGGCAAGTGAGTTAAAAGTAAAAATGATGATCATAAATATTATTTACGATATGCTCTAAAGAAATAAACTGATCTTAGAGACAGGTTTCTGCTGAAATATGGCATTTCTATATTTTATTCTGTCAGTAACTGCCAAATTGAATTTACCAGAAAATTAGCCACAATTAAATTTTTGATAAATATTTAGATCTTCTCTCAAAATTGCATTGTGTTTTCTCACGAAAGAAGGGGAGAATTTGACATCATGCGAACAAAAGTCAATCTAGAGGGTCTATCTCCTCATGACCCTCTCCAATATAGAGCATTGAATGACAACAGTTTAACACCTTGCAAGAGAGACACGCATCCTCCAGCCTCCTGAAAAATGATTAACTGGCCTCTGTTGCATCTCCTTTGTAAATCCAAGACCCTGGAAATAAATTAGACAAATAAGGATAAATAAGAATATTATTGAATGAGTAAAAATCTAAATACAGCGTATTATTTACTGGTGTACCTAACAGGTAAAAGAGTGCAGCCTTGGTGTAAATGAAACAATTTTATTGAAAATCATGTATTCTAACAAGACATACTAGACAATATTATTACTTCTCGATTTTTACAGTGGATGTCAGATTCGAGGCATGCACAATTATTATATCGCTCTTTCATTTTGTGATGTCACAATCAATGATTTTTGTTCTACACATTCCATCACACTGCATACCGTTCCACACTGCACGTGTTGCTGGTTGAAGATTTAAAGAAATTTGATTCTTTCATTATTTTGATTGTTCATTTCTCAAACTCATTAATAATTCATAAAGAAAATTCAAAGGAAATTAATGTTTAATGAGTGTTTGGATATCTGATGAAAAACTGCTCATTTTTGCATCCTTAATTTCTCCTTCAAAAATGATTTTGTTTGAGAAGAAATATCAAACATTCGACACAGTGTTTCATCACCAGATGAAACACCTCGAATTTCGTCAAAAATACTCCGCTGCGCGTCGTATTTTCAACTCTCTTCTCGGTGTTTCATCTGGTGATGAAACACTGTATCTCATGTTTGATATATTACATCAGACATGGTGTTTGCAATGGCAATAAACATAATTTTAATGTGAAGTATCAGTTTTGTTTTTTGAAGAGGAAAGCAAAGCATTTTTTGAAAAGGCAATAAATAGTAAACAACATTTCTAATTTCCAACTGGACCAAAGTGTGACATTTACGTTTCCACAACAATTTTGATTATCTCTCTCTCTCTATCTCTGCTAATATCTTATTATACACTGAAGAAAAGATAATTATAAAAACTTGATCGTCCAAAGGGCACAAAGTCACGATCATCTTCTTCATAACCAAGGACACTCCACCTTGAGAAGTGGGCTTCACCCTGGTCGCAAGCAAAGCTAAGGTTTGGATTTAAGTTCCAAAGACCGCCTGGGAATGTTTTCAGAACAAGAGATTTCACAAGGGATATTTATCTTTGCTGTATCATTATTTTGTTAATTGAAAAATTATTAGCTTTAAGACAAATGATTGACAAGAAAAACACATTTTCATATAATTTAGTCGATTTTGCCCAGTTTTTACTTGGAACAAATTTAATTTTGTCCATGGTGCCTTTGACGACTGTCCTGTCCAGAACAAAATTTGTATATTTGCGACAAACCATCCGCATTTGTTACGCGTTGGTGATGACAGAAAATTTGTCTAAACAACAACTTTTTCACTTGAGTGCGGATAGGCCCTTACCACAAGTGGCTTTAAAGACCATCAAAACGATTAATGACAACATAACGTAAAAGAGGAATTCATCACAAAGACACATATTTAAATCAAGGATTTCGAGTAACCTCAACTAACTTCTAGACTGTTCACAGTTCCCTATTTTTTGTAAGATCATCAGAATGGAGCGCTTACCGGTATGCTCATGCTTTCATACTTACCGAGGGGGTAGGAGGCAAAGCACTCGACCTCCACAATCTTATAGAAAAACAGGGGACTGGGAACAATCTACAACCAACTTCACACAATCGAAAATGCCAGCAGAGTTTGCTATTTAAAGGCAATGGGCGTGCAAGGAATTATGGTAAGAATCCATGCATTGTGTTGTGGTTCAAAAATTTGGATGCATTGTGGGTAGAAATAAAAAATATTTGTCCCTATCCAGATTAGGTCTGCTGCCTTGCTCGCTTGCTTCAAGCTTTAGTTGGCAGCACTATTAAGGACTTATATTTTAACTTTCATCTCCTTGCTTTTCCTTCATTCCACTTTGGAAAATAAAACTGAATTTAGCACGTTTTTTTTTTCCAGACCGAAGTAATGATCAAAATAAGATTAACCTTTAAAGCATGTGATTTATCACTGTGCTCAAATTTTAATAACCAGTAATATAATTATAAATCACTGCTGTTCATGTTTTAGACATAACAAAAATTAACACATTAAGTAAACAATGAATTGATGACTAAATAAGTTATCTGTGACTTACAGCTAAGATTCTGCGCACACGAGACTCGGCAGAAGCAGCACCAATAGCCTCTAAATCAGCATACACCTAATCAAAAAGTATAATGTAAAATAATTATCAGGCAGCTCTCATTTTCATATATTTGATTTCAGGTTAATTGTGATTTAACCTAGGTTGTTTCTCAGTTACCTTTGTCTCCTAGCCCTAGAAAACAAAGGACATGAAAATCAACCTAGGTTAAAAAATTCTAACCTGAAATCAAATTTGACCTGTAACATATGAGGGGTGGCGAATGGTAAAATCCGAGACTCGCCGAGACGCCAAGATCCTAGTTAGAAATCAGAGCCCAAGACTCTTTGTTAAAAAGTTTCGAGACCCCAAAAAAGTAAAAACAAACCATGCAAAAACGAGACTTTGAGACTTATCCAAAATGCTTTCGAGATTTCGAGATCCTGCCAAAATTTTCGGAGACCCACGTTTTTTAAGGTACCATTCGCCACCCCTAATATGCAATTCAAACAGTTGAAACATAGTGAGTATGACACTTGACTCTTTAAGCCCTAAGAGTGATCAGCATCAAATTTCTCCTTGCAATATCAATGCTTTGTAAAACAGTGTGGTCATGAGAATTACGGACATGATCACACAAGATAAATTTGCTTGATATTTTATCAACTTCTCCCCAATTCTTCTGTGGGAAAAGAATAGAAGCAACAAATGAGAATTCAAATTTTGATCTTGGGGTTTAAAGGGTCAGAAGACTGTCTTTCTTTTACCTCTTTCAGTTTTTCAGTTGCAGCCTCATCTCCATTTTCACTCAATGCAACAAGCCGTGCTTCCTAGCATAAACAAAAATAATAAATATTGAGATGAATAAAAAAAATTACAGATCCCTAGAGATACCTACTTAAAACACTTGATGTGTTCAATGCAGTTCATCTGCCTAACAAACACATTTCAACAAAATTTGTATGAGCCTGACAAAAGGACAACATGTAACTGTACATGTGCAGCCATGCTTATCATTTTAGTGATGACAATGATGATGACAATAATTCATTAAAAAACAGTATTTATTTGATTAAGTGCCCAACCTTGAATAACCACCCACCCTGTAGATTAAGGTATAATTAATAAGCACCCATATCATTGCAGCCTCGAATAAACACCACTGCCATCCATACTTTTCCCAAAAATAACTGATTATTATAATTATTTATTGAGATTAAACAGACTTTCTTGCAGACCAACATTTCTTACTATTTTAAAGAAATGTTCATGCACTTAAGCAGTTAAAATAATTTCCACTTACAATGAATAATCTTCACATTTTGTTATTATTAGTTGTTTTGCTGCAAAAAAAACTTACTGCTTGCTAAAAATGGTGAAAATTTAATAAGCACCAAACCTCGAATACAATGTAAGCACCCACCTCGAAAAAGCACCTACTATCGAGACCCAAACATTTACTAAGTAGCTTGGGTGTGTAATCACATAAATCTACAATATAATAAAAAAGTAACAAACCTCTTCCAGTAACTCAAGTCGCTTCTTGTCAGCCTTCAACACCACATCAAATGCAGGTGCCTCAGTAGCTTCCACATCTAAGGAAATACAAGATACCAGTATGCAGAATGATTCAGTTTTTCTATATATTTTTTTCCCACAAGGTAAAAAAGAACAGCTTCACTCACTTACCTTGCTCACAAAGTAAGACATCGATGTTTGGAGGAATGGCAAGCTTTCTGGCAGCAATATGTGTTAAAAGAGTTGTTTTTCCCATGCTGTTAAGAGAAGAATTAAAAACAATATACTTTTTTTACATGAACTTAGTAAAATGGTGTGACAATTAAGCCACTCGGTTAACTCAATTGAATAAGTACCGGTCTGCTGAACAGGAGGCCGCTGGTTCAAAGCCCGGTCAGACCAACACTCAGGGTCTTTGAATCACGCAGGAGAAAGTGCTGCCTTTGAAGAGAATGAATGAAGAGTCATGGATGAGAGGACAGCAGACGTGCCCTCTTACAATATATTTTAACAAGTGAACAGTAAGCTTGGATGTCAGCACACAAAGGCACCACTGGCAGCCGCTCTCAGTCCATTTATGAGCTTACTGTACCCACCCAGCCCATGATGTGAATGATGTGATGTGAGTAGGTTGACCACAACACCAGGGTCTACACCCCCTACTCTTTTCGAACAGTGGTGTGGGTTCTTTTACGTCACACAAGAACCAGATAGATGTAAGTGCTGTGAGACGGGACCTAGGGTTTTTCGTCCTTATCCGAGAAGACTAGAAAGTCTAACGGTTTGCAGATGTCATTACAAAGGCAGCACCTTCTTCTCAGTTATTTAAAGACCCTGAGTGTTGGTCCGGCTGGGGTTTGAACCTGTGACTACCCGCTCAGCAGACTGGTGCTCTCCCAATTGAGCCAACCAGGCGGCCGTAAAAGACATCTATTAAAGACATCTGCAAATGGTTAGATTTTCTAGTCTTCTCAGACAATATAAGGGCAATAATTCATAAACCATATAGGCCCTATCTCACAATCCTTGCACAATCATTTACACCACTGTAAATTCTGTGGGATGTCAAAGAACCCACACACTGTTCGTAAAAGGGTAGGGGATGTAGTCTCCAGTGTGGTGGTCTATCTCTTATGAGGCGTGAGGGACCATTACAGGCCTGCAGTAATTGGCGCCATGTGCTGTTGTGATGACCCTGCCAGTAATTGGTGAAACCTAAGCGAATAAACATTTTACTTATAGGTTTAGCAGAAGCAGTATGCAATCTGCATGTCACATGGTTAAAACACCCAGACAGTGTTTGTATTTCATGGGAGACCTTAACATTTTGATTACATTATGTCCTTTTCTTACAATATAATAACAATAATACTTTCACTTAGCATTAGTCTAGTTTTAGAGTATATGTAATAATAGAGCTATTATATAAACCACTATGCCATCAGGACTGAATATCACCCTCTTTTAATAAAGGTTAATATACAGATTTAGCCAGGGCTTGCTAAAAGCAAAGCTTTCATTAATATACTTATACTCAAACAAAAAATAAAATCGTGTAACACTAAATGTCGATCGGCAATGAGAATGACAAAAAAATCCGTAAGTCAAAATTAGCAAAAAACAACTTTGCTTATGCAGCACACTTTTTTGTACATTTCTCTGTTGTTGTTTTGCATGACTACAACGTGAAACTTTCTAGTTACATGTTTTATCAAGGAAGAAATCTTTTATGTGTTCTTCCATGTTTGTATTTTTCATTACCGCTCATTTTCACCTTGGTGGCCACTAGCATTTCTCATTTTCTCACTGCCGCTATAAACTTTTCACGTTTTTCTTCCAACAAAATTCATCTCCTTTGTTTTTTTTTTTTTATCTCTCACTCTACACCCCGGCTTACATGAAGGGGTGGAAATACATATGGATGTAAGTATGGGTGATCTTCTCAGAACCAAAATTTCTTGCATGCATAGATAATCAAATTTTGTTTCCCATGGCGCTCCACTATTAATATTTATATCATCAGTATTATTTTCATCTACTGGAAGCACAGGCCCCAACAACAGTGTGTATCTCACCCATTTGGTCCAACCAAGCCATACCGGCGACCAGCAGTGATATTAAGGTTTGCATTGACAAACAGATCTTTACCACGAGCAGAAATGCTGAATTTCTCAACCTACAAAACAGTAATAAATAATGATGAACTTCACTTTTAAAACCTTGTCACATGTAGAAATACCTGCATATTCATCACAACAGCTATTTTCCAAACCAGTAACATTATTTTGAAGTAATAAGTACTTCAATTTGCAACATCAAAAAAAATCATATGAGGAAGTCATTTTAATAATAAAAAATTATTCAATTATTTAACAGTGAGTGTTCATTTACCTTTATATCTAATGCATTTTCTAAAACTGCACCCTTTGCAGATGACTCCTGCTGCGAAACAGAGAACTGAGATCCTGCAACTTCTTGGGCTTCCATTTCAAATTTTTGCTACGAAAGGGAACACAATAAAAATTATCATTTGCTGCAAATTTTTCTTCTTTTTCATTGGCCAGTTACATGTAAGCTAAAACAGTTACACGTTAGCCTGTGCCACAGACAGAATTAAATTAACTGCTCATAAAGTCTGTCTGCGAAACAGCGCCAAAATCCTAGTTCTGGGTCCCCACCTGTGTACCAGGATTTGAATATGTGCCATGATTGGACTGTTCAAAAAGCTATTACTGATATGCAATCAGGTTGCAGGGAAATTTTACATGCATTTCTGGCAATTTTTTGAGTCTGTCGAGGGCCCAGGACAGGGTTCTTGGCACTGCTTCGCAGATGTTACTAACTGGGGTTAGAAAAATGCCCTTTTCTATCCTATTCAGGGCTGTCACCAAGGGCCAAGAGCTAGGGATTTTCCCTGGCTACATGTACAGGGAGTGTGACCCCCAGTCACTTTCAAAGGAAACAAAGAGAAAAACAGAACCAAAAGAACTTCCCAGCTGTTCAACTCCTCACCAACATGTACTAATGCACATACCTTGCAAAGAGAAAGTAAAAGCCCTGACTATAAAATAATGCATCCAAATTATTTTTTTATGCAACTGATATTAATATTATAAAGGAAATAAAGGGAGATGTAAAGAATCAACCATAAGAGGACACAGAAAAAAAATCTGAGCCCCAGATGGGATTCGAACCCACGACCCTCCGTGTTCTAGATCGGATGCTCTAACCTCTGAGCTACTGAGGACTCGTTGGTGAGCAAGGGTCATTTTTGTGGGTTGGACTTGTGAACGGCATCTCTCAGTCACACAGTCCATCACAAGCAACACATTAAGGCTTAACTGTATCACACAGTCACATTAATAGCAAGAAATGTCTCACCCATGAAGGAGCCTCCAACCAACCAACCTATGCAACTGTTATTAATATTATAAAGGAAATAAAGGGAGATGTAAAGAATCAACCATAAGAGGACACAGAAAATCTCCATCTCCATCTCCCTTTATTTCCTTTATAATTATTTTTTTCACTATTATTTGAGAGAGGAGGTTCTGACCACATAACTAGCTCTTCTGTGAGCTAGCTATCCAGTAATTCAATGGTCATAAAACTTAGAACTAACTGAAGATGATGAAATGACTCTAACTCAATCCAGTGTAAGATTTGAAAATATCACCATAATTACCTTTTTCTTCAGTCTTCTCTGCTCTTTCTTGCTTAGTTTCTGAACATCCACTGCTTCGTCTATTCAAAAATAATTTCCCAATAAGCTCATGCAGATAGCTAGTATGACAAAGTTTAGTGGCATCATAGTAAAAAAAAAATTACCCAATGCAGGGCTCGAAATTAAAAATAGCCTCAGGTCGCCTTTTGGCGACCAACGGGAGAAATATAGTCGCCAGATGCAAATTTTTAGTCGCCAGTTTGTATAATGTAAATGATGCAGCTCATAGTATGGCCAGATCCATCAGATTTGATTGTTTGAAAATATCATGGACAGAAGTCAGTATAAATTTCGAGGTAAACTCCTTTGTTTATGCAATTTGGCACATTTTTTATGACGAAAGCAAAGCAAGATAAGATGAGTATGAGATGTTTGTTTTAACGTTACTCGTTTAATTCAAATATAAATCATAGAGAAAGCTGGTCGCCAAAGTGGCGATTAAATCAGAAGTTTTAGTCGCCAAGGAGAAAATATTAGTCACGTTGGCGACCGTAGCAGTCGCAATTTTGAGCCCTGCAATCGTGTAAAAAATGTAAAAAAATGGACAATTTAACATTATCTCATACTTCTCTGCGGCTCCAAATGCAGAGTTTCACATCATTCATATCTAAATAATACAATTTCTTCTAACTTGATTTTTTCTCCTTAAGATATACATATTTTGTGCGGCCACAACGAGTCAAAAAACATCAAGAAAAAATTGGGTTCACCATTCTCCTTTCATCGCAAAAAGACAACAATAAGAGAATTTTGGTTCCAAATGATCATTTTATACAAAGGGCTGGGGCGAGTTTCAAGACCAACACCATTAATTTTTAGTCGGGAATAGTTATCATAATCTCTGTTAAAACCAACTGGACTACAAAAGGGGCCTTTGTTACCTCTCTTTAGGCAACCAGTAAAAATCACTGCCACCTTTTATGTCACAATGATAGATGCAGTGGGTGCCATTTAAAACAATAAAACAAATAAAAATAACCATCGTAAACTTGCTGTGTTGGTCTGTAATTAATTAGTTGATTTGATTAAATTTGTCGGTATGACAGAGGGAAAATTTAGTGAGTAGGTGGGGGGGAGTTCACAAGAAAACTTTATATGACAAAAATAAACTGAAATAAATTGCCTTATTGTGACACACTACATGGACATGATTCCATGTTTGATATTTGCAGGAAAGGATTATGACTTATAATTGCAAAGATATTGAATCGAAATAAAAAGCCGGTCACTGGCGGTCACGTGGAACAAGTCAGAGCTTTTTTTCTTCGATACTTTACCTGTATCTCCCTTATCAACACTTTCCTCGGGAGGATTATAATTCACAAGAACGGCACTTTCTCCTTCGTCATTCCCTGCAGCAGTTTCGCCGTCATTCTCGCTTCCATTTTCTGTCTGATCCGCGGATGTGGCCACTGATCCCTCATCTGAATTCAAGTTCAGCTGTGAAAGATCTTCCTCATTTCCTTGTTCGGCTGCCTCAACAGCTGCAGCAAGATCTAATTTTTTCTTACTCTGAGCACTCTTCTGGCCTTTCTTCTTCACCATTTTCTGACGGTTTGGTAAACTGTTCCGTTACAAACGGTTTTTTCCCAAGAACCAAATCTCTAACTTAGTAAAAGTTACTTGTAGCTGGTGAAATCGAAGAATTTACAATTCTAAAGGAATATCCGCTGACATACTCGTCCCAGGTTACCTCGGCCACCATATTGATGACTGTACATTGAAAAAGAAAATGGCGGCTGCATCTTCAAAGAAAAAGAACGCAAAATCGGGAATTTTCGATAAGGTCAGAAAATTTAAATAGATTTGAGGTGTTCTTAGACTATTTTTATTCAAGGAAAGTGTAATCAATGGTATGTTTTCGTTGTTTACTCTATTATCTTTTGATTATGTAGTGGGCCTTGGATTCCGACCACCCCGTGAAAATTGATAAATGGGATTGCAATGCTGTTAAGAATACCCTTGATGATGCAGCCAAGAAGGTGAGTTATGTATCTAACTCTTTGAAAACCATTATAACTCATTCATCTGGTCATTGATCTCGTGATTTAGTGTCTTTCCTCATACTAAAATATTAAATGTATTAAAGCTTAATTATAAATTGTCGTTTATAGACTGCAAGAAACATTTTCTTATATGAAAACAATTTTAAATCAACATCAATCGACTCCATCTTTTATTGAAATATGATATTAAAAATTTTCTCAATGCTTGAAAACCCAAAGGTAGCTATAATGCTACTTGTTGTGTCCTCAAAAAAGAAGAAAATACCAAAAAATTAATACATTAACTCCTAGATGCACCTTAAGTGTAAAATATTGTGTATATGTACCAAGGACCAAAAAAGAGGTCGCGAAGCTGGATATTGGTGTCGGTCTTTTTTGAGCTTTTATGGACCAAGATGACGTCAAGATCAATATCCAGCCATGCCTTGGTCGAACTAGCATCCCCCTTAATCTGAATATATTTATTCATCTGCCATGGAATTATCTGGGGTAACCAGCTTTCTTCAGCCTCTACAATAGAGATACACTCAATAAAAAACATGGATGCAAATATTGTGTGGGGCTTTTGCAGAGATGAAGTAACTTTTCTTGGTTTTTGTCTTTCTTTGTTTGGTTTTGTCTAAAGGGAGCGTTTTTCCCCAGGGGGGTACTCCCTAAAATGGCCGGAGTCCATCGGCTCCTGATAATGGCTTATACAGGGAGTTTCTACCCCAAAGGGGTACCTTTTTCAGGCTTCAGCGATATGAATGGGTGGGGATTTCATTAGTTGAACTATATGAAAGTGTAGGGAAATCTGTCATTTTGGTCTGTAATAGGCCCAAAGGGGCTAAGAGATGCACTTTATACATGTAGCTGTGAAAAAGTCAAGAGAATGTTCTGGTTTTGTGATCTATTCATATTTTAAAGAGAGTGCTTTTACAGCAGTTAAAAGGGATGCAAAATTCTAAACTAGGAATGTGAAAGGGGTAATTTTTGTCAATGGGAGTTGTTCAAAAGGGGTATGTTTTTTGTCAGAAGTGGTGTACAGAAGGGTAAGGGGTTGGATCTCACAGCAGAGCCTCTTCATATAAAACTTTTGTTGAGCATGCTTTTATCTGAAAATTGGGCATCATTCCTACCTCCCTCTCACTATTATACCTGAGCCCCCAATCCTTCAGTCCCTATTATAATAATTTTTTAGTACATGTAAGTTAAATGGCAATCAACAGTTAAGAGTCGTTTTTTGATACAAGTTTATTCAATCAAGGTGTAAATAGCTCCACATACTTGGCTTAAAGAATGAAGAATATGAATTCACGTGCAAACTAAACTTGAAGTGAACAAATTTTTGTGCAATTTCACTGCTTGAGTTTGTATCAGAATGACTTGTGAAAATGAAGAAATGATCGTCGCAGTGAACGCAATTTATGCAATTGCATAAAGAAGCCTGAAAAAAAAAATAGGACTTCAACGGGGTTTGAACCCATGACCTCACAATACCAGTGCAATGCTCCTCCAACTGAGCTATGAAGCCACTGACGTTGGGAGCAGGTCAAATTTTTTTTTCATTCAGGCTTCTTTACGCAATTGCATAAATTGCGTTCACTGCAATGATCATTTCTTCATTTTCATTTCATTGCCGCAGTTCATATATGATTATTTTATTTCATCTATCATTAACACACAAAATGACTTGTATTGAAACAACTTTGCATAGAAATGACTGGTTTCCCAGTAAAAAAGCATTTACCTGTTATTTATGTTTCAGGTGATGACAGATGCCTTTGGCTACATAGAGGACCATAATGTTACAGATATTCGCTTGGCTATCTGCACTATTTCTTGCTGCTTTGCTCTAGCCGCCTTGATATATGATTATCTCTTTCCTTTCCCTGTCTCTCGGCCCATTCTCACCACCTGTGTGCTTTCGTATCCTCATGATAAATAATAATATAGCAACTTATACTACTGCATGAGAAATGTCTGCAGTTTGATTGGCCTAGAGCAGTGGTATTTCAGCTTAATTTGAAATACCTACATGTGAAAATTACAAACCTTTTGTGGGTAGTAGTGTAAACAAATAATAGCATGATTTGTACGTGATATTTGGCATAAATACCACTAGTGATTCAAAATTGTCTCAAATTTCACTTGCCTAACCGCTTGTGAAATTACGTATAACAATTCTGAAATAACACTTGTGGTATTTATGCCAAATATCACTTACTAATCATGCTATTACCTATCCAAATCTCCATGAAATGTTATGATTTAGGTTATGACATACAGTATCACCCACCTTTTGTAAATATAAGTGGATTAATTTCATTAAAACTATCTGTAAATACTAGTAGCGGGGTTCGTACAGGGTCTTGAATTTTTGAAATCTACGACAAGTACTTCACAAGTGAAATTTTTTTAATGTTGGTCAAATCTTATTAAATCTCACCTGCACATCATGGGATAAGCTCTGTTCCTGCATTTTTTTAAGGTCTCTATTGATCACCTATTTGATAACCTTGAGTCTGTAAAAAAGAAGTTATTGTTTTGAAAAAAGTCTGGAAAAAGTGTTGAATTTTGTATCAAAAATCTGTACGAACCCTTTAGCAGACAAGCCACACCTTCTGCAAAGGATTAATCTACACCATCTTCAGTGGTAATTCACCTAAGAGTGAGCAAGTAACTAAGTTGTTTTGCCATAAAAACATACTTAAAAGTCAAAAGATTGTGAGTTCATGCATGACTAGCCTGCATTACAATAGCCACCATCTATAAATACAGAACAGGCCATTTTGAAATTTTTTTCACAGTTTTCATTTAAATGAATTATATGACAACTCTCTTGCCTCAATGATGGAATCAGTAGTCCAGTAGTTTTGTATGTGTCATAGCCATTTACTTATTTCCAATGTCATGAAATTTTAGACAGGTAAATACAATTCTTAACCCTTTAAGCCCCAATATCCACATACAAATTCTCTAAACTGATCTCCATACATCTCCTTTAAGAATTAGTTGAAAGAATTTGATAAAAGATCATGGAATTTTCTCTATGATGATCATTATTAATTCTCATAACTTTATCTCTTGACAGTGAATGGATATTGTTAGGAGAAAATTCTTGTTGGTCACTATTGGGACTTACAGGGTTAAGCAATATTACTCACAATATCCGGATGTCATGATACAAGCCTGAGACAGTTTGATAACTCTTTTTAACATCAGACTTTCCATAACATGAATCTCAAAAAATCCTCATTCAGCAGCATTTTGTTATAACCAAAACAGGTTTCATTTTAAAGTATTAAGCAGTATTAAACATGATTTTTTTTTTAATTAAAGAATTTATCTATTAGTTGTCCTGATACTCTTAAAATTATGTGATTTGGTTAATACAGCTACCTTAACCAATCTTAGATATTTTATATTGATGGCCGTGCTGACAATCTTCACAACTTTGGTGGAAAAAAATTACATTATGTTTGCTGTCCAAAAGGATGAAGCTGGAGTAGTAAGTATTTTAATACAGTAAAAACCCACGAGTAAGAACCTACATTTTCCAGGGTTAGCCTAAACAGGCTCTTACATAAATGGTGGTTAACATAAGTTTAGGCTATCTAGGTTCTTAACAGGTTCTTAATTTCTTGCAAAAAATTATGTCATTGCTAAAAAGATTTTAGTGATCAGCACCCTTAAATTTGCGTACCTAATGATTGCTTATATTCTAATATGACCATAATAGAGATCTATTCTCAAATGAATTTTAATTTCTTGAGTCAAAACAACTTTATATACATGATTGTCCTGTAAAACACAATATGATAAACATTTTCTCAATGACCTCAATCAAACAACATTTATATATGTACTAACTTGCCTTTTGCAATTGCAATAAGTAAATATTTTGAAATGATTTTTGAAAATAAGAACCTTTGTCCAAATTTTAAGCTAAAGAGGTTCTTATATATAGGGGGTCTAAATTGCAAATTTTAGCATAACAGGTTCTTAAATCTTAGGTTCTTACTCGTGGGTTTTTACTGTACTTATTATCATTGTCATCATTGATTATTATTGTTGCACAGAAGGACCGATTGGAACAGAGCTACTAAAGAATGTATAAAAAAGACTTGAGGCTCATTTGCTAAGTGCTGTTGAGGTTGAAATTTGGAATGTTTGTTGTGCTGTGATATTAATTTCTTTTCTTGCTTCGTCATGTTGGGGGCCTTGTCTCCTAAACATGAACCATTCATACAATGTATTCATATTTCTTCAAATAATAGCTGTCCTGTGATAAATCACCTCCCCTGGGTTATTGCCCCCCTTTGACAAAAATATTTAAACAGTCGCCTCCGTCAAATAATCACCCCCCCCCCCCCCCACCCCTGACCATCTTCGTTTTCTTTTATTCCCTCCCTGTCAAGTTAAAAGTTGACACCTCAAATAACAAACAAGCCTTCATTTGATTGTTTGATTGCATAGGTTTTGTTACAGTTTTTTCTATGGTAATGTTCATGTATTTCACTTTTTCCTTTATTCCTTGGAGCTCTAGGGAAATAAAACAAAATAATTCTGTAACAACTTCCAGTGAGCAATATTTGAAATAACCACCTCCCTCGAATACTCACCTTCCCTCAAATAATAGCCCTCTTTTAGTGTGCAAAAATAAATAACTGCCACCCCCCGACTTTCGAGGAAATATGGTACTTACATGTATACAAGGCCTTCCAGGTGATAAAAGTCATAGCAGAATCAAAATATGGGACTGTTTGAACTAAACTAGCAAACAGGCTAGTTTTGTTTTCCTTTCTTTTCAGGTCACTAGAATAAAGCCTTGTTCTTTGTCATGCAAAAATAAAGTGAAAGAAGATGTGTAGTTCAGTGCTGTTTCTGTCTACCAATAATAACAGAAATGCGGCTTCCCACACAAGTGAAAAGTGCTTGTTTTTAGTTTTTTCTGGTCTCTTTCATTTTTATGTAACAAACGCACAACTCCCTTTTCCAGTGCATTCAGTGTTCCTGCAAAGCAAACATTTTGATAAATTGTAAGCGTTCTTGCAAATCAGGATATCTTTTTGTTACATTTTCTTGGATTAAGGGTTTTATTGTCCTTGCAAAAAGAACCGCTACGTGGAACTTTGTTAATTCTTTAGAAACTTCTTATTTCTTGCAAAGTCAGCAATTTTTATGCCCTTTCTTTTGTCAACAGGCTCTTTAATTAAGCATATTATTTTTTATCTTGGCTGCATATCTCAGAGAGTTAGTACATGTTGACTTTTTGTGAGGCATTTTGCTGTCCCATAGGTGATACAAGGTTTTATCTTTATCCACAGGCATCTGTTTGTGTGGCTGTTGTTGTTATTGAAGTCTAAGCATTAATCTTTTGTACTTTATAGAAGAAAAACAGAGGAACATTATCATGGCTACAAATGATTGATGTTCAGATTTCACTAACAACAATGGCCACACAAATACAGGGTAGCCTGCCTGTACTTTATTCGCAAATAAAGCCATAGTCGACTGTTATATTTCACAGGAGCCTGATAATCACTTGAGACTGAGTTCGTCACTGAAGCGCTATGATCATCTCTATAACCTAACAGTCACTTACAAAGATGGTGTTACAAAGAAGGAAAGAGAGCAAACTTTTAAAAAGTAAGTTTCATGCAACTGTATGGCACTGTAGTTATTTAAGGTGGTACTGGAGAATAAAACTGTGCTTTTTGTTACTAGCTTGGAGCTGGCCAGTGCATAACACTGTTTGCAAAGTTTCAGTTCAGGGCAATCCCATTTAAGGAACTAAAGTTTTGTTTCTAGGACCAATTTAGCAGGAAAAATTTGGTAAACTGAAAGCTATAAATGCAGTTGTGGTGAAGAAGATTATATCCCTGACAGCAGACAAATTTGACAGTTTTAATATCCAGCCTTGACTTATAACACAATTACACATCACAAACTCCTTTGTTATAGGAGCTTTTTACTTTGGATTCAGGTTATTTTGAAAGGAAATCCTATTTATCAACTTCTCCTCACATACTGAAGCACCTTGACGTTACATGAATTCCTCTAGTTAACACATTTAAAAACATGCACTTACTATGTACTTTAAATACATCCACATCCATGATCGTGTTGTCTGTCACTTTGTACATTTTTGCACTTCACCCCACAGGGCACAGTGGATTGTGACCTTGATTACAATTAGATTTTACAGTTGATGTCATAAATTGCCTCTGTTTACTGTAGAATTGAATATGAACTTGACCGATCAAAAGAACTTTCTGCACAAAGTTGATCATGATGCTATATATCAGCTTAAAATATCTGTTGCCCCTGGGCATTTCCTATAGAAGTACAATCAACTTTCTCTTAAGCGACCATCCTTGGTGCATGAGAAAGTGGTCGCTTACAAGAGGTGGTCACTCACGAGAAGTGGTCGCTATGAGAGAGTTCACTGTAGTGGAAAGATGTTATTCAAGTGTCAATTAACCTCATCTTATGTGATCATGTCCTTAATTCACATGACTACTCTGTTGTATAAAACACTGGTATAACAAGGAGAAATTCAATACTGAACACTCTTAGGGTATAAGGGGTTGATCAACCACAGCATCTCTTGGTTTCTCTTGTTTCAAGGTCTGTGGCTTCCTGGTTTGATGAAGAAGGAAATCTGCTGTTTGATATTCTGGAAAAAGATATCAAAGAGCTTCATGCTGGAGTTTCTTCAGAAAAGAAGGACAAGTGAATTATTGTTTCACAAGTCATGATATGTTAACTTAGCTTGCAGTTGAACGACAATAAATTAAAAGAAAGCCATTTGTCCGGAATCTGTATTGCTAAATAGACTCAAGAACTGTTTGATTTCTCCACGTAAAAATTTACCCTTGAAGCTTCAAATTCTCTTGACTGATCTCCATACATTTCCTTACCGAATACGTTAAGAGAATTTGTATAAATATCAGTGCATTTTCCATAATGTGATCAGTTTTCATTAATTCTAGTAACATTTTCTCTTGATTATGAATAGATACTGACAGGAGATAATAATTAATGTCCATCACTCTTAGGACGTAAAGGGTTAAACCTGCAAGTGCCTTGAATCAACTGAATCTGAGAAATCTAATTAACCTTCACCTCATGGCGGTAGAAGCTTTTTTTTTTAAGTGTGTGAAAAGAACATGGGGATACCTTTATCAGGGTTTTGGTTTTTGCTTTTCTTGCCTCTTTTTTATGTCTTTTGCTGGCCATCTTTTAGTAGGCTTCATTTTGATGGGAAAAGTTTTTAGGAAAGCTTTTTGGATCTTAGGAAGAGTCCAATTCAAATGAAATTCTGGACCACTGTTACAAACATCAGCCCTTATATTAGACATTAATCCTTCTTGATGATGACATGTCATGTTCGGGCATTGTACATTTTGCATTGCTGTAAATACTCTGTAAAACAATTCAAAGGTACTTTCGCGAGTATAGAATGTGTGTTAGATAGCCACGCCAAATATCCAGCTGGAATATGTCTTCTACACTTGGGGAAATGCACAAAGTTTGTGGGTACCATTGTTTTGTCACCAAGTAATTACTCCCTGGAGATGCCGAGTGCTACAATAAAGACTGTTGTAAGTGCCTATTAGTTTGCCCCAAGGGTAGGAATTTGACTCAGAATGGAGACCCAAGGGTGGGGAAATTGACATTTGAAAACCTGAAAATGTCAAATTTCCCATGGGTTGTCCCCCCCCCCCCCCCCCCCCCACCTCCACCCATCCTGGGGCAAACCATTGATAGGTACATAAATTTCATGGTGCCCAAAGGGGCTACAGTCAATGGGATCTATATGATAACTGCATAGTTTCACACTTCGTTTCAGCTTCTGTGTCAATTCTGCTGATGATGGGAAGCTTGCTCCAGATGGCAAAGTAGTAAGGACAATGGTGGCTCTGTGGCAGTGAGACCTTGCGCCGGAACCCCTACGCCGAGCGTGCAAAGTGTGAGGGTACCATAGTCCTTACTACTTCTCAAACAAATGATTTTAGAAGGAGAAATTAAGGATGCAAAAATTAACAGTTTTTCATCTGATTTCCAAACACTTGTTTGAAAACATTAATCCCCTTTGTATTTTCTTTATGAATTATTAATAAGTTTGAGAAGGGTACTTCAACATTGAAGTTACCATAGCAACAGAGTTTTGATAGCCATGTTTTTCAAAATTTGCCTTGTTCCTTTAAAAACGGATTTATTTTTATTTCTACTGGTTGAAATTTAGCATTAGACTTAAATTAAATTGTCCTAACTTTTAGTGTAATCCAGGATTTTTAGTGATTGATTTGAGAAAAAATATGAATTTAAAATGACCAAATTGCAGATGTTGGGTTTCAGTTCTTAACAGTGATAATTTCTCACGGAAATTCATAAATTGCAGATTTTGCTTTCTAAGCATCCTTTTGTACACAGATCAATTTTTCTATAACAATTACCTCGATTTATATGGGGTTTCAAGTAATATGAAATACACTTCAATAATTCAAAATGGGGGATCCTCAATGGAAGATGACTCCAGACCCTTCTTTAACAGTGAAGTCATAATGACATCACTGCTATTGTTAAAGATCGTTAATAAGTTTGTCAACTTCTTGATTTTGACTAGTCTGCTACACAGCTGTTTTTAGAGTCGTCACGCAATGCTCCTCCCCTGTGTAGAAGACTAGATTTTGACAGACACCTTACCATTGAGGGGAAAAATTGATGGAATTTGGATTTTGCCAAAAAATTTAACAATATGACATCATTTTGGCAATTACGTTATGCCTAGATGTTGAAACAATGAGTACATTATTCTGTGTAATCTTGGTGGCCATATCATGAGCAGTTTTGAATTTAAATGGGGGGCTCTAGAAGCCCAGTCTGACTGGGGTTAAGGGAAGTACACCTGGTTCATGGCAGAAGAATTTTTTGAAAGAGTCCTTTTCAAAAGATAGACAGCATTTAGATATTTAGGGATGACAAATTTGCTCATTTAAATGCTTATGACATGTACCCTGCAAGCAGTGGTTTCTCCACTGAAAGGACGTAGCGTCCGGCCTGGAGAAACCACTGCTCGCAGGGTATACGACATGCTAAAAAAACATTTAAAAAAACCTGCTCCAGATTACCCATTAGAAGAAAACACTTGTAAATGTTCATTATTCTTTTTATCTCTGTGAAATTGGAGCTCAGTTGTCTCCAAAGCATCCGATATATGAGTGTAACACAAGCAAAAGTTTGCCTTACGAATCTATTCATGGTAGGTGTCCCACACTGTAACTGAAATACCAATCCAAACCAAATAAAATTTTATGCGATTCACCAAGATTTAGCTCTACTACTTTTTAAAAATCCATAAAGAGCACTAGAATCAATGTAACACCCACTTGCCTGATCTTGCAAAAAGCTCTTTACTCATGATAGACTGTTGAAAGACTTGAAAAAATCATACTGACATAACTTTCAAGGTTCTATAGGTTAATATGGGGTCCCATTAATTACGGTTTACTAGTATATTTCAACACCTTAGAGAACAAAATATTAACTTATGTAGCTTCATAATTAAATCTTTCACGCAATACTTTGGGAATTCGGCTCCTGACCAGGAAAAATTTATTCTTGTGAAACTGCCCCATCTTATTCTATATCAGCAGATAAGTATAATTTCAAAGACTCAGAAGAATAAATTTCTGCAATAAATTGTTTTCAAACCACCTGCGTTGCAACCCCCAATTTGTAAGGTACCTGTAGTACAGTAATATTTAACTTTCAAGCACCCCGAACCACTCCAGGTTATTTGGTTTACCACTGGCAAATTATTTATAAGTTATACCCTCTAATCAAGCCAAGTGAATTAAAAAAAGGAATACCAAAAAAAAAGTAATTTTCACAGTGAATGAAAATAAAATTAATCACTTTCTATAATCTGACAATCAAAAACCCTTATGTTCATGGCTTGCAATATTAAATCTTTACTCATTCACTAAACTGTAAGTAAACCTGATTTAAATTCAATGTCCAATACATTCATTAAGATTAACACTGTGCAATATATAATTATGTTATACATTCCATGTCACTGTGGTAAGGAATAAATTCCTACTCTTCAGTTTGATGAAAGAGCGACTGGGTACAAAAATGATTCAATTAATAAATAAAATTAAAATTTTCACTTGTTATTAATAAGTATTGATAAATACCAAAAACAGACCATTGTGATACAAATATTTGCTCAATCTAGACACTATCTGGTGGGTTATGGAACTTCAAAAATCATAGAATGTTAGAGCAAAATTATGTAACATAAAAGTTATTATGACATACAATTTATCAAAAAGAGCTTGATTAACAATACAAGTGTACCAGTAACCTACTTCCTCCCCGTGCAACAAGTTTTCCAAAAGCTGTCACACAAGACAGCATTATTAATTTGTTATTATTGGGCAAATGACTCCTAAAATCTTAATGACAAGCCCAATGTAAAACAACCTTTCATAGAGAAATCTCAACAAAATCATAGAGAAATATTCCTGTTGCCCACTAGGAAAGGCCAATATTGTAAGTCTAGGCTGTGCTCTTAGAAAATAGGAAAATTCTAGGGAGCCCAATGTTCTGAACCTATGAATTCCAGGGTGCTCAGCATATGATTTCTACACACAAGCCGGACATTTCCCTGTCACACAAGGACAAAAGCAAGGTGCAGGGGACATCAGACGTTGATAGAGAACAGCCATGAGGTGTCATTACACCAGCAATTACATTGAGACACTAGAAATGCACTCTTTCATTGACGAAAAGATGACCCACTGCAAGTTAAACACAGATGAAAGGACAGCAGTCTTGAGTCTCAGATATTTGACAACAAAGAAAAACAATCAAAACCGCACAGAACATTTTAATCCCTATACTATCCAACTGACTAATCCCAAAAAATTAACATTCCCACTACAGGAGTTATGAATTAAAGAAACATGAATACAGTTCTTCCATTTCATTCTGTACGGAAAATTCTATAGTGACTAGCACTATGTTAACCTGTTACAAACTATTGTTTTTTCTTATTCTACAGAAAAAGAATTTTTCAGAGGTTTTCTTACAAGGGACGAATGAAAAGCTTAATTTTTAACCAACTGCAATGTTGAGAATTTCACAACCTCCATTGTAATTAAACCATGTTGCTGTGTGCCACTTGCATGACATTGGCTAAAGGTCCAAACATTTGACTTGTAAGAAAGGGGTTGGGTATTTGGTTTTGGCAAGAGTTTCTTTCCAAGTCCACTACTCTGGTCAATTTTTTCTTTATGTTTTGGTGTTATTATAGAATTTTAAGAACTAAATGTAAGAATTTTTTTTCTGAGTCTGTTTGCAGAATATTTTTCTTCTGAAATCATGACACCCATTCCACAACAAAAGTAAAAAAAAATTTGTAGAGGTGCCTTAAATAAAGCCCTAAGTGACTTCTGATAAAATTCCAGGTTCTTCCTTGCATGTAAGGGAGCAGTAACATGCACAAAACTAACTTTTGTCAAAAACGGTAAAAATAACAATAATACTAGTAATAATCAAAGTCTGAAAATGGAGTGCATCAACCAATCTCAATACCGGTCTTTCTGTTCTTTAGCAAGTTGGTGGTGATGTCATTTGCCCTCCGTAAAATTTACAGGGATAACAGATACATGTCTTAAGGACTATTCAATCAGTTAATCAACAACAGGATGTTCCACTTTTTATCCACACCACCCCTTCCCCCTAAAGATTGTCGGAATCCGAAACCCAAAGGATTAATTTGTTGTTGGCACCTTTGAAAAAGTTGCCTGAGGCTCCAAATTTTGTCGGCTTCTTTAAACTGAATGCCCCTATGAAAAAACCCGCCAACCTTAGCTTGGGAGGGGTGTGCGGATAAAAAATGGAAAATCCCATTGGTTGTTACCCATGCAATCTCACTCCAATCAGGCTGTATTTTTTAAGATGGTAATCTCATTTCAATCTGTATTTCTTTATGATTGAATTCTACATTGAACACAATGAAAAATTTGCTAAATAAGGATAATTATGAGATAAACTGATTACAAGTCTTATCTTAAAGTATAAATTTTGTTCCTCTCACAAAAACTCCATCGGATTAATCTGATGTTTGCACATGAGCAGAACTTGCTACACCATCTTAGACTGTAATGAGCCACCTCCAATAGTAAACTACTGCCAACAAATGATAGAGAAAACTATAACAAGGATTTGCCAGTTTACATTAAATTACGTCATATTTTTCCTCAAGGATAGGAGTGTTGTCCATTGTTTCAACAACCATTATAAATACAAAAACAAGTTTACTTCTCTGTCATTCCTTTCACTTCGCCCTTATTTCTCATCTCATCTAAATCTCGTTTAGTCTTGTCCTCGAGCGCCCTGATGTCTTCAATTGTCATTCCGAACCACTTATCGATCCAACAGAATAACTGGCGATGGAAGTTGGTAAGAAGGCGTCTAACAGCTCTGAAGATTATCTTCTCTACTCTTGTCTGTAAACCCCACCACTTAAATTTATAGCGATACAACTTATAGCACGTCATTTTTGGATAATCCTGGCTTTTCGTCCAGTCCGGGGAAGTGAGTGGTCCTCGGCCGGTCTTCTCTGACTTGAATTTGGCAGGATCTTCGTCCTCTTTGTAATCAGCAGAAGAAATGACTGTATTATCAGATATCTCTATATCGACGAACTCTCTCTTCTGCAACTCATCTCGTTTGAGTTCGTGAACATTGTCCTTGTCACGAATTCCTTCCATGTGCCAAGTATCGATTTTAATAAAGAAGTCATCCTTCATATAGTCGGGGTTAGAATATTCCGTTCTACAATACGGATAAGCATTCCACGCTTTCTCGTGAATTTCTAAAGAACCTTTTGGCGCTAAAAGACGAACAAATCCTGGCACTTTACTTGCCAAATGGAAAACTTTATGGGTGTACTGACATTTACCGTACTTTTCGTGGTCAAGGGGTGCGTTTTCTAGAACTTCAATTCCTTCCCCACCTCCCGTTTCGTTCTTGCTTGCTTCTGCGACGGCATAGAGCTGCCCTATATGATATTCTTCAACGGAGATAGGCAAAGGTATTCTGAATTCATGTATCTGATAATCCATCATTCAACAGACTAACTAAAAACCGTGGAAACTGTTAAGTACTTGCCGGCAGTGGCAACCTAAAAAGTTAATGGCGGCTTGCAATGTGCTCGAGCGGCTTTTCCCATGACGTAAGGGAAACCACAAAGCCTTGCGAAATACTCCCAAATGCATGCCCAAAGTAGTTTTAACCGCTGATCAGCCCCTTTTAGTAGGGTGGGGCTCAGGGGGGTAATTCAAATTTTAATCGTATAATCTGCAAAGGGTATATATCATCACGGCAGTTGTGCAGATGTGCATGTGCTTATGCTAAAAATACAATAATTATGGTGCCAATATTAAGTTTAAAAAAAGCGTCACCTTTTTTTAAAATGGCACCGAGTGAAGGCACATGTCTGCTTTTCAATGATACTATTTGGTAAGGAGTTCCAGTCTCTGATTTTACGTGCAATAAAACTGTGTTCGTATTTGTTTGTTTTAGCACCAACTTGAATGAATTTCTTAGGGTGGAATTACCTAGTGCCCTGTCGCCTTTTAAATAATAGATTGGGTGGAAGTTGTATATCTGATAGACCTAAACATCATTATGTTTATCTTTGGCCCATGTAGCTAAAACTCGAGGCAATAATATGTATTCAAGCACGTGCTATTTATTTTGGAAGGTTAAATAAAGGAGTGAGTTTTGTTTATTATTGTTCTTGCAAGGCAATTTTTTGTGAGGATGAGTGACTGAGGATAGCTGAAAATTTTGAATTCGACCCACTTGATTTTCAACCTGTTTTGAGCAGTGCAAGTGTGAACAAGAAACCCTTATAAAGTCGTATATCAATGGTCAGTTCTTGATAAGTGAAAGTCTCGTATTCTCTGAAGATTTGCACAAGTTTGCTGTTCTGAATCAATCGGTAATCCTTCCTTCGTGCCGCAGCCAAAAAGGATCGAAAATTTTCAATGTAAACTTAGTTTATTTATTTTCAGGTTGAATGCCATGTATCATGACGGGCGGTATGATATGGAAAACCTACAGTCAACTCCCTTTTTGGTGGACAATGTAGGGACCTCGAGTTAGTGTCCTCTTTAGCGAGAGTCCGAAATAGCAGGAGTTTATTTCAGTCAAACGTCTGTAATTTGTTTTTACCGGGGATTTAGCTACTGTCCGTTTTATCGGGGTGTCCATTATAGCCCCAGTGGGGGGGAGGGGTACTGCGGATTTCAAGTGACAGAGATTATCGGGAAAAATTTTGGCAGGTTCTCAAAATCCTGACCCTATTTCAGACCAAAAATGTCATTTTTCAAACCCGTTTTCAGACTTGGCCCCTAAGAAATAATGTCATCATTACTTACGGTAGATTAGAACAGCAACAAAAAAGATTTCTCAAAATACATTTCGAACCAAACGATAACTACGTGCATTCACTCCCGTAGTTCCTTCGTAAACCATACCCGATTTCAGACCGAAATGGGCAAAGTCCAGACCAAAACGGGTCAAAACCCTTACCCTTTGGGGCGGCACATAATACTATAAGGCAAATACAGGAGCGATAAATATAAGGAAGAACCCCCCCCCCCGGGACTTTGTTGAAGTGTGGTCTCCTTTAGGGGTTAGATAAATATTTCTGATGCCCGATAAGCATTAGCCTGCGTGGCAGACGTTTGAGGGAGAAACGCCCAAAAACGCGGAACGCGAGGGGCGCGCCCCTCGCGTTTCTCTCGCGCCTAAAATTCCCTCTCCCAAACTTCTTTTCTCTCACCGCCGTTTCAAACGCCTGCCTTGAAGGCTAGATAAGCATTAGCCTGTGGACCAGGCTTCGCAATTGGGAAAAAGCGAAAAGCGGGGTGAAACGGCAAAAAAAATTCCCTCCCCAGACTTTCCCCCCGCTCGCTTTGCTCGCCAATTTTTTCCCCATTCTCGTAGACGACACTTGGTTCAATCGAGCAAAACGCGCGAGACACGCAAATAACCGCGCGCGTGCCCTCATTTCTCGCGTCTAGCGGCTTCGCCTGTCGCTGCTCGCGCACGTGCACTCCGCTCACCAAATCTGAAGAAAAAGAGAAACTGCTCGGTCTAGCACTCCCGTCGCGTCCCTTGCATATGGGAGTCACCCCTCGGGGTGATACTGGGGAGAGACGTGACGAAAACTTTTTTCTTTCCCCTCACACGCCCCCGCCCCACGCCTTATTGATAAAGTGATTTTGAGGAAAAACAAAGCCGACTGTTTTGCAGTCGCGACTGGTGACCCATCCAGCGTCAGAGCTAGAGCCAACAATAATAGGAAGACTGCATCCATACCAGGGCTAAACCGGAGTGGCCCGGCCCTTTTCACAGCGAGTTTCGCGAATTAAGGTTTGCGACTCACCTATTTCTAATAAATTGAATAGTAAAGGATAACATCCTCGTAACAGCAAAAATTCACTTCCAATTTTATTGTAATTTTTGTTAATGTTCTCGTGATTTGAGGCACGTTTGTTGTCAGGCACCTGCGTTCGTACAACTTTTTCTTTGTATTTATTCATGCCTCAATATTATAAATACTCACATCACGCCCGAATGCCCGCATGACCTGTTGACCGTCTAAAAGAGAAACCAACCCCGGGGGGGGGGACTCCCATATGAAACAGACGGGGATGCTCGTCGTCTCGCTTAGGGGTGTAAATTTTGGATTTTGGTCTCGCTTAGGGTGTTCCGGGCAAAGCGCTAATATTTTAAGCCGCCAAGGTCTCGTTTAGGGTTCCGCGAAGAACTTGAGATTTATGACAATGCTTTTAAAAACTACTGTTAGATAAAAGCATTCGATGATTATGTCTTTACATCATTAAAACTCATTGCATGTCGTATTTGTGTGTTTTTAAGCGGTCTGTTTTAGGGGTCAAAATTTGCTTAAGCCACGCCCAGATTGGTCTCCTTTAGGGGTGACAAAAAGCTTGAGCCACGCCCAAGTGGTCTCCTTTAGGGGTTAAATTCAAAATTTCTGACGAGCATCCCCGTCTGTTTCATATGGGAGTCCCCCCCCGGGAAACCAACACCCAGACTCAGGACAAAATATTTGCCTTGCACATGGAATTAGCCTCACATTGACCGTGTTTCTGACTATTAATAAAATATGCATAGCCTGTGTTCGGTATAAGACCAGCGTCTGACTTCCTAGCTACAAAAACCATTAACGGAAAAAACAGCAGATCACCGTACATTTGTTGGCGCGCGCGGGGTTATGCATAAATTATATTTTTTCTTCGGACCAATCAGAGGCCTCCAGAAAGGTTATTCCAAGTGTTTGAGAGTCGTGAGTTCACCTTGCAATTGCGAAACGTCATGTCAACGATGGCGTCCTCCAAACTTCTTTGCCTTTCTCTTTTTTTAGTCGTCGTTGCAGCTGCTTCTCCCATGCTTCTTAAATTCCACGACTTTTCTAACTCAGTCTGGGGTGAAATTAGGTCCAAGATGCAAACGGTAAACCCATGGCTCTTGGCTCTGGGTTCTTTATTGCTTGGGTACGTTTTGTGGAAACTTTGGAGAATTTTATTTTTGCCTTTAGAAATGAAGCGACAACTCCATGAAACTGGTTATTTATCCGATGGAAAGCGACCATTAAAAGAAATAGCAAACGAAATTCGAAAACGGAGGCAATGTGGCGATATTCCACCTGTGTATCCCAATGGTTGGTTTCACGTCCTCGCGTCGCGCGAGCTGGCGGTCGCTGAGGTAAAGTACGTTTCTATGCTAGGCGAGCAACTAGCAGTTTTCCGGGGAACTGATGGTAAAGCGCATATTGTGAACGCTTATTGCCCTCATCTGGGAGCTAATCTAGGAATTGGAGGAAAGGTTGTGGGAAATTGTCTACAATGTCCATTCCATGGTTGGACGTTCCGCGGCGAGGATGGCAAGTGTGTCAAGATCCCGTACAGTGACAAAGTGCCCGATTTTGCAAAAACCAAGGCTTGGCCTTGTTTAGAGGTGAACTGTACAATTTATATGTGGTATCATGCGGAAGGAACCGAGCCCACTTGGACACCGGATGTAATAGACGAGATCAAAAATGGGTCTTGGACGTATCGAGGGTTTACACAACACTGTATCAATGCACACATTGAGGTAACCTATTTTTGTTTATTCTTTTAGATTTTTCTGTTTCATCAAATACAAAGTAACAGCTTTGGCAAAAGAAAGTTGAAAAGTGTAGTGGCGGGAGTGCCAATTATTTTTTTAAGCTTTATTAAAGTGTTCCGCGTTCCATGACGTTTACTGAGTTCGCAAGTACTGGAGAAATGTCACGTAACTAAAAAAGTTTAAGAATTAGATAAGGCTTAGCGGGATATGTCGAGAAGTTCTCAAGTTGAACAGCTTCCTTATATTTTTCTTGAACAAAAATCCACAGGATAGGCGATTCTTTTATTTCATTTTTGTGCTCAGTGGAGTGTTTACATAGCTGCAATCTATTTATGCAACTGTTGCAAATGTGCTTTAGTTATAAAGAAGCTCTCTTTCCACTTTAGTCATATGGATATCGAACATATGATAGTTATAAGTGTACGTTGTGATATCAAAATGCAAGAATGTTTTAGAAAATGAAAGAAAAACAAAATAGAATCAAAGGAGAGTGTAAATTGTTTAGAAGAATCATTAATTGCCATAGTAATTGTGTTGCCTTGCTTGCTTGCCTGAGGCAAATTTCACTGCATAAGAATGAGCCTTTTCCTCACGTATTCCATGCTGATACTTTCAGTTTCTGTTCACTACTAACAGTGGCCGATTTGTGGGAGTTTGAAAAAAATCCTAACTTCCATGTTGGGAAAATTATACAGAAAGGCCAATAGAACCAAAATTATATATGCAAAGTTCCAACTTAAAGGTTATTGCAAGATTAAACTAATCAAATTTATAGATAAAACTATAAAGTTTTGTTGAGGGATGCAACTATCATATAACATTTGAACTTAAAATGATTGACCGTGGATGACATAATTTTTGTCATGTAATGCGTGGTTCAATTTGATTTGTAACCATCCCGTCCTCCCCGGGCACACCCCCAGGGATTTTCAATTTTTTTCTTTTTTGGAGGCCTATTCCCCACCCCGGGCAAGCAGAAAGTGACATCATTCCCCACCCTTGAGCTCCCGATCGACTTCATAAACGTCTTTTGGTCCTGGGGGGGGGTACTTTAGGAATTTCTGGGTGGGGATGTGCCACAAAATCCGCCCTATCCTAGAGTAGCTGTTTTCCAGAAACTACTGAGGTCACTAGCACAGTCTAGCCAAAACAAAACCTTATACCACAATCCCTAGTCTAGATAAAATCTTCAACCAACTGATCAGTTTCCTGAAAAATGATACCCTATTCTAGACCCAAACGCTCTGATTTATATACCCTATCCTAGAGTAAACTGCTTGAAAACCATACCCTTCACAGCAGCACATACCCATATAGCCCATATATGGTAGTACCCCCCCCCCCTCCCCCAGGCTTTTGGTACATCTTTTTCATCCATACAAAAGTGAAACAAGATGTTTTCACAACTTTTATAAATGTTTCTCTGAGTTTATTGAGAGAAGTATAATGGATGTCATAATGTAGTTAAGACATGAACCATGAATTTGAAAATGGACCGAATCTCTGTTTCTCTCTATATATCAAAAGCGTTGTATTCGTTTTCACATAAGTTTTCTTATCGTTATTTAAAGGGAGGCTGAAGAAGTATTTCTAATTACAAATTTTATATTAATTTATCACATCTGTAATTTCTACTCATTTCTTTGATCAAGTTCAGATACTTTTCCCTGAGTGGGAGAGGGTGACCTGAGTAACATGTTCTTAGTGTCAATTATAAGCACAAGAATTTTCATGCTGCTTTGAGAACACTGCTGCACTAAAAAAATCGCAATTTATCAATATTTATAATGTTTTGCAATATTATTTCAAGGAGGTTCCAGAGAACGGGTCAGATATCACCCATCTAAACCACCTCCATACCTCACCATTCATCACTGGAGCTGACCTGAGATACAACTTTTTGGACTGGTGCCAGGTGGTTGCACATCACAGCTGGTCAGCTCAGTGGGAACCACATGAAGATGAAAAGCATGTTGGCCAACTGCAGTTAACACATTCCTTTGTTTTGTTTGGGTATAAAATTCCATCGCTAGACTTCCATGTGACAGCTAGACAGGTAGGTGGTCAGTGTTGTCCTACACCTATACCTACACCTAGTTTTTTTAATTTTTAATTTTAACAGTTTTTACAATGTTTTTTAAGATTAATTACTAATTAATTAAAGACTGACATAAAAGAAAAACCAAAGTAAAGATAACACCAACAACAAAAAGAAAAAAGAAAGATGCTATACAAATGAATACAATAAGAAAATAACAAACGAGAAAAAACAAGCAACACTTAAATACATTAAACAAATACATATTTCTTAAAAGGCCAGGCGCCGAAATTATGATAATTACTATGGCCTTTGGGATTTGGGACAACAGCAAGGAGAAATAGAATTTGAATATACGGTACTCTTCTTGCTCCCAATAAAACAAAAACCCCACAAAGATAACTAATGCGGGTTATTAGGGTTGACCTCTAAAAAAGGAAAACAAAAAAGAAAAAGCTACAAGAGACTATTTTTAGTAAGAGGGACAAGAACTAATAAAGCGTTAAATATATTACACTATTGTGACGCAGCCTAGTCTGTTCAATGACATTGTGGACGTCCTTCTGGTAATTTTGCTTTGGAGCTGTAAAGGAGGTCTCCCATGTATTTGAGAGCTCGACCCAATCCCCTTGCACCTTATACCTGTTACAGGTTCTCATTTTGTCTGCAAAAACGAAAGCTAATAAAAATTTGAGTTATGAATGGGTGAATTCAACCAGTGCATCACATGTAAAGCTTTTTGTTTAATCATCATGATAGATATGTTGTGGTTTAAAAATTTCCTTGGTTTAAAATTTTTTAAACCAGTTTAATTTTTGTTTTTTTTTGTCTCTGATTATGGTAATTGATTTTAGACAAAGGAAAGTAAAAATTAAACTGGCTTGAAAAATTTTAAACCAAGGAAAAATTTGAACCACAACATATACATCCCTCTGCAAATTCATTCATGTATGTAGCCCTCAAGAACTGCACAATTATGTAATGAATATATGGCTAATAGAACAAAATAAAAAATACATAATATACATAACAAATAATTGTAATAAAATATTATTTTTATTATTACGATTATGATTATATGAGTTGTTTTTAATTTTTCCTATATCTCTTCACCTAATCAGTCTCTGTAATTTTTTTCTTTCTTAAAATTGTGTCCATTTTTCCTGTATTTTTCATTCCTTTTTTTCTCTTTTCTTGTCATCTCACAATAATTATCTCAACAAAGATAAATGACTGTATTTTTTTTCAATGTAGGCTGGACCTGGCCTGGTTTTTATGAAGTTTAAGAGTATCTTTGGTGATGGGATCTTTCTTCATTCCCTTACACCAAAGGAACCCCTTCTACAGACTATGTGTCATCATATCTATGCTTCCTGGACAATTCCTACTTTTCTGGCCAAGTTTTTGCTTTATGTTGAAGCTATTCAGGTATAAAAAATAAGTTATGTTGTTGTTTTATTGAGGGGACATTAGTTTTTGGCCTTAAAGTTTATGATGTATAAAGTTTCATTATTGTCGCACTTTTCATTGTTGTTATAAAACTGAATGTTAAGTTTTTGAGAGAAACTAAGTTGTACATGTGAATCGTTCTTTATTCAATTTGGGAAAATTCCAGTTTAATTAGTCCAAAAATGTTGGTTAAGTTAAGTTAAAGTAAGAAGCTTGGTGTTCAAACAGAGTTGTCTTTAGAATTAAAAATATGGGTTACATTTAACTGAAAAAATAAATTTAAGTTGAATTATATGTCTTTAAGTTTAAAAGTGAAGAAGTTTATTATCAGTCTACAAAAAACTCCACATTTTCTATAAATTTATCATTATTAGCAATTATCTGTTAAATTTGTAAACTCGGTTTTCATTTTTAATTTATTGATTCGTTTTAAAAAGCTGTCTTTGGTAAATTTAACAAAGTAAAAATAAAATATTATTAGTTTTATTTATTTGACTATATTTGGAACTTCAAATAGGTTGAACGTGACATCATGATATGGAACCACAAGACGTATTTGTCATCTCCACTTTTAGTGAAAGAAGATCAGTTAATAAAAAAGCATCGACGATGGTACTCACAATTCTTCTCTGAGAACAGTCCACGCCTTTCCATGAAGAAAGAGACATTAGACTGGTGATGTCAAACTTTGAACCGGCAGCCGTTTCTATTAATTCTTGCACTGTTTGTAAGCTTTTCAGTCATCGACTTTACCGTGCGAGCAGAGCTTAATAGCTTTTGTCTTCTTAAAAGGTGAGGAGAAAAGAAGACTGATGTGCCTGAATTGCTTTTTATTAGCCTTTGCCGGCTGAAGTCTGAACTTTTAGACTAAGCAATCTGTTTTCTTTCTTCAAACTGGCTTTTTCAATTGTTAATACATCTGTTTATTGATAAGCCAGTGGTTATACAGGGTTCGTACTGGTCATGAAAAACCTGGAAAGTCATGAAAGTCATGGAATTTCATTGTCGGTCAGTGGAAAGTAGTGGAAAATTAAAGTTTTGTCTGGTAGATAAGTTACTGTAGATGCCAAGGGAACAACAAAGTAAAGTAGAGACAAGTCATTAAACAACGCAAACAGCACATATTTTGGTGGAAACCAGAGTTTTGTGGATGCTGAAGTGAGTTAGGTCAAAAACACCTTAAATAACACAAGGATAAGTTTGAAAATTTTTGAAAGTGACAGCTAAATCATAAGGTCATTGAAAAAATAATGGAAAGTTATGGAATTTGAAAAGCTGAAAAGAGTACGAACCCTGTTATAACTAGGTCCATTGTACCAAGCGCATGGCTGTTAGGCCTGGGTTCGAAAGTATGTACCACATGTAGCAACATGCAGTGCATGCTCGACAAAGATCTTACTTGATTCAAGCAGAGTCCTCATCAAGTATGCCAAAATCAAGAAAGCAAAAGAGAAGCTCTGCTGGCAGGGTATCATCCTACTTATATGATAACAGTTTTTAGTAAAATCCAACTAGTGGTCTATAACCAATGCTGTTTTCTGATTGGTTGAGCTACTCTTAGGCTATATGTTATAGCCCACTAGTAGCGAAAAGTGTCGGCTTTGAAAACCAAAACAATGGCGGCTGAATCACGTTTTGTTTTGCTTTTGACCAACTGGTTGGATTTTACTAAAACAATTATTCCTCTCTCTCTCATGGCCTCTGAGTCAATAGCCCATTCGGCCTTTGGCCTCTTGGGCTATTGACTTAGAGCCCATTCAGGCTCGGGGAATAATTGTTAAATAGTTCTAGCTGTAGTAATGTTGCCTGGGAAGAGTAGCCTTGGGTCTATTACTGGCACTCATGATCATTCAGGTCAGGATGGGGACTGGCTCATTTTCCAAACAGTGGCTGCAGGGGTTAAGGGTGGTAATTTTCTAACCCTGATCTGCTATACACTGCATGATTTACTGCCTCAGACTGTTTTGATTTCAACATAAAAGGTTAAGTTTTTTAAGTGCTAACCAGGGCGAGAATAGCCTTACATTAATGACCTCTGATTGTTTTTCTGAAATAGAGGCATACATGCAGCTGTATTATCTTCAATCAAAATATTAATCTCAACTAAGTGAGAAGAATTTAGGTTAAATTAGTATTAAAATAATTCTTTATATATAAAATATTAAATGCACAGTGTGGGTTTTGATGCCAAACATTTTTTTATGATACTGTATGCGAATGCTGCAAATAAACATCTGACATAACTATTTTAAAAAGGAGAGTAAAATAAAATAAAAGACGTAAATATATGCACTTCCAGGAGATATTCATACGAATGTTAACTCAACTTATTCATAAATTAATACATTATTACGGAAGAAAATCACAGAATTTGTGGCTTTTAGTCGGTATACAAATCATTTACAACTATTTGCAATTTTTCAATAGCCATAAATAAAGTACGTTGCTGTAAATGTGCAGCTTTATCTAAGTCTTAAAAGTTTGCTACTTTAAGGTGCAGGTATCAGTTTTTAAAAACAAAATGTCTTTTGTCGAAGTGGTAAATTGACTACCATAATTGCTCCAAAAATGCCCTAAATACGGCAAAGTAGTCAAAGAATAGAAGATTCTATTAGTTAAGAGTAACCCAGATACAGATTTAGGGGTGGCGAATGGTACCTCGAAAAACGTGGGTCTCGGAAAATTTTGGCAGGATCTCGAAATCTGGGAAGCGTTTTTGATAAGTCTCGAAGTCTCGTTTTTTCATGGTTTGCGTTTACTTTTTTTGAGTCTCGGGCTCGGATTTCTAACTAGGATCTCGGCATCTTGGCGAGTCTGGGATTTTACCATTCACTACCCCTAGATTTCAGTTTCTTCGTACAGATATTTTCTAGTTTACTGTTACAGTTTGTGTTCACTATAAGTAAAGACTATGCTATTAAATATTTGAAAACAAAGTAAGCACCTGGCCCTTCTCAACTTGGAAAATTGAAAGGAGCACCTGGGCACTGATTCAAGCATTTATAGTATGTGGTAGAAAGTACCAATCTAAGAAAATATAAAGAAATGTTTATTATTTTCTTTTAACATTGAAATCTCCATTTTCAAGCATCACAAACATTTTGGTAAATAATGTTGTCAATTCTGAACTCCTACGTGTCAAAATGAATGATATTATTCAATCTTGGATGTAATAATTTTAAAAATTTTATGGTTGCAGTAATAATATAAAACAGAATTCTTAAAATTCAGGGTATATCTTTTGAAATAAATTATTTTAGTTTTTTTAGTGTTCATGATTGCAACTGTGTGATGTGGGGTTGCAGTAGATTATGTTCACAGACATGAATAATAATGTTTTTTGGCATCTAAGGCAAAATCTTTTTTGAAAGCTTTAAATATTTCAACAAAGTCCAGTTTTCTCTAGCTCTATACAGGTAGGGTGATAATATATAATAGATTAATAGATACGTGTAGGGAGTTTAATACCTTACTTGATGTATTAAAATTTGCGCAGTACTAGAATTTGCACAGCGCTGGGTGCACCAATTTTAGTACTGTGCGAATTATAATCCGGGCGAAAAGCTTTGTGGTGTAATATGAGACACTCCTTGTTAGTAATGCAAATCAGTTGATTTATTAATGCATATACACATTTGACATATGTTTTAAGTTGAATTTTGCTTACATTCCATAATTTCCATAATTTTGAAGGCATTTTTTGAGCGCCACCTAGTAAAAAACACTCATTATGAATGTGTTAATTGTTAACAGCTCTATTAAACAAACCAAAAAGAACGAACACGGAAAAATTACTTGCGCGAATAAGTCTTAACAAGTTGCGCAAAATTAAATCGCGCTAAGTTAAAGCTGAGCGAAAATGAGTACGGCGCAAATTTTAATACAAGTAAGGTATATTAAATAAATTTAACAAGTTGGCACAACCTTATTTTCTAAAATCAGTGGAAATTCTAGGACACTTGTTAGTCTCAATTAATTTTTGAGTTATGTTAGTACATTTTATTAATTAGTTTGTGAGTAGAACACGTAGACAAAATGTGTATTAAAAACCTCATCACAGAACGTCTCCACTTTAATGTGAGTTGGGGCATAGACAAACCTGTATTGGTTGGTTGCAGAAGGGTCACTTGCAATTTCTAAGGCTTTAAAGGAATGCTTAAACCCATCCTGAAATTTCCTGGAGTGAGAGGGTTAAGACGAATAAACTTTTTGTAATAAGGAGTATAGATCCAATGCAAAAATGGTTGCTGGATTAATATTGTAAAATTAGCCTGACTAGCCTCATTCTTCAGAAAACAATTCAAAAGAATACATTAACTCAAGCTAGGCCAGTCACGCTAATTTTAATTCAAACAAAAGTAGATTATTAAATCCAGCAGCCCTTTTTGCATTGATGGGTCTATCCTGGATACATTCTGGGGCATCACATTAAGAGCACTAGAGGTGCATCTATGAGAACAACTGACATGGGACTTCATCTTAGGTGTTTATGAACATTGCATGCAAGGCTTCTTTAATAACATGATATCAGAATGGAAGAAGACAGAATATAAACAACAGGGCCTAGTTGTTCAAAGCTGGGTTAACCCTTCAAGTCCCAATGGTGTCAATTTTCTCCTAACCATATCCATTGATTGTCAAGAGATTTGGTTATGAGAATTAATAAATTGATCACCTAAGAGAAAATGCTTTGATCTTTCATCAAATTCTCTCAACTTATTCTTTAAGAAAATGTATAAAGATCAGTTTGGAGAATTTGTATGTGGATATTGGGGCTTAAAGGGTTAAGATAACCCAGGGTTATTGCGAGATGTGAATTCAGATTTGAACGCTTAGAAAACATTTCAGTTTTAATTCTTTTTGTCTACAAGTTGATGATTGGAAGCTCTAAAAATAGCACAGAAAATTATCCGAGAAAATGCTTTTGAAGACAAGAAAAAGAAACCCGGGTTATATTTAACCCCGGGTTAAGCACTAATCGGCCTTCGAACAACTGGGCCCAGAGGATCAAGAGGATCAACACTACCCACCAAGGAAGTAAGCCCAACTAAACAGGGATAACCTAATCACCTGTATAAGGTGTTTTTGAACCAACATGTGATGTACATATTATGATTATCACATGTCTGATAGCTAATCAAACACTCAACTAGTGAAGATGTTATGTACTGCCTCAGAGGGTCAAGAAAAGTTGATAAGAAAAAGACTGAAGTATCCATAACAATCCTTTTAAGCCTGGCTTTCACCTGCGACACACAGCAGAGTAAGATTTGTCATCAGAAGCATAGAACATCACAATCTCGTGGGAATGATGTTCTGATTCCACTTTATGACTCTGTGACATATGATCAAGTGAAAACTAGGAACTAAGTCAATCACAAAGTGTGGGAATGAGAATTGTGTTTGGTTTACTCTCTCTCTCTCTTCTGCTTTCGACTCCAATAATCTGGTTTTTACTAGACTGTAAACGACAGAGAAAAAAGTGGAAACATTCCAAATTTTCTTCTGATTTTTAACTTCACTACGTCATATAAGCCCTTTTACAACTTTGACTCTGTTGCTAATAAGACCTAGGAAAAGGTGACCACATTCTGTAGGGAACTCCACTGTAAAAGCGACAAAGGCACTTGTCAAAACGTTTTGATAACACCTTTGAAAAGTACCAGAATCTTGTTTGTGTGCCAGTCCACAAATCTTAACCCTTAAAACTCATGCAAAAACCCCCATCACAAGCTAGTCTCCATGCCCCCAGGGTACCATGATTACTGAGCCATGCAGGGTTTTTCGGTAACATTTTAAAGCAGCACATTCCTGTGTGAAACAAGCAGGTGTGAGCAATTTTAAATTTAATTTTGAATTAAATTTAAACTGAATTGACCAGATGTTGGATTTGAATTTTAATCTTGTGTGCATAACAGAATTATGTGACCTCAGGGGGACATTCATTATATTAATTTATCATAACAACTAGCGACGAACGGAAATGATAGTTTTTATTGTGAAGCTGGTAACACTACATAATAAAGTCGAAACAGTAAGCCCAATGGGATTCATGCTTCAGCTCTGAATTAACGGCTATCACTCCATGACCTTTGTAACGGTTCTCTTACCTTTCACAGAAAGTTTAGCTCAACGGCGGCAAACAAATTGGTTGACAGACAAACACTTGTGGCAAAATTACTTTAATTATTTCCAGGCTATGCAAAGTGCGATTTTATGGATGTCAATTAACAAAAGAGGGAAAACAAAATGATGTCACGGAAGTATATAGCCTAATTTTTGGAATTGCTTGAGGCACACATTAATATTTCAGTTTACTGTAATTTTTTGCAGCTGTATTTGTCTCCCAACCAGTATAGAAAATTTATTAACTGAAACTTCACAGAATTTTCACGACCAGCATGAACCCATCAATACTTCTGATAGATGATTATAATAATTATGAATATTATATTGATTTTAAATACGTTTTATTTGCATCTCTCTAGAGCAGATTAACATCATACGATTATTATGAACACTGTCAGTTATGCCACTTATAACTTTTGAGTAACATGTCCTTAGCACAGTATTGCTCCTCTCTTTAAGTTAAAGGATTAAACTTGACGCTAACTTTTACATTATTTTTAACATCTTGCTTAAGCTGAAAATGGAAGGGAAATTGTGCTCCGTAAATAACTTCTTTCACAAAGATTAATTCCAAGAAAAAAGGTGTACTTTTTTACTGTTTCTTATTTTATTTACCAAAGACAATTCAAGATGTATGAAGACTTATTATACTCCTTGTTTACCGAATTGCTAAACTGTTGGTAGACTGACGGCTGACGGCTGACGGATCAGAGACAGTCAGCTGACAGACTTTTAGGGGAGCTCTTCTTCACTTTTACCGACAAAATAATGACAGTATTTTTCAAAACTAATTTTGTAACATAACTAAACAACATGCAACCATTATTTAACCCTTGCTTTGAATAATGGTCAAAGGAGATCAAAGTTCCATGGATATGTCATTCTGGAGGTTCAAGACATGAAAAAGTATTCACAAATCATTACATGAACTTTGAGTCTCAATAACCAAGTTGTATCCTTAAAGCAGCTGGCTAAATGAACGCATTTTATTTCGACTGCCTTCTCAAAATAAAATATTAAATTAATAAGCATTTCCCCTAGTAAACACATGGTAACACTTCAGACAAAAAGTTCTTCTCTTTTTCACTTTATCTTCATGAGTCACATGTTATTACTTGACAACATCCCCAATTCTCACTATTATCCTTCAATTTTCAACTGTTGATGTATGCTACAAAACGTTATCACAAAACTAGTATTAACACTAATCGAACTACAAACTCATTACTGCTAAAACTACATAAAACATGCTACCTTATATCTTATAATACACACTCAAAAATGAACTGTGAACAATTAAGCGCTATTTTTTTAATGTACATGCACAGAACACTTTTTCTCTAATCCACTCCGGAATTTTAATAATAATTATATCCTTACCCAGGATTGAAAACACCATACCAAAAATGGACAGTGCGGCACTTAGAAAGTAGTTAAAGGGTTACTTGCCTAAACCACACAATGCCAACTCTTCTTGTGTTAAAAAAATTAACTCTTTGTTTTCTAAAAGTCTTTTTTGTGTACAAAAAAAAAAACAAACTAAATAAACAGCCAATTGAAAGAGTCAAACAAATAAGACATCTGTTACCTGATGAAACCTTCAAGCAAAATTATTAGCAAACTAAGGGTTGATCAATCCAACCTCATTACTTTATACATGTAGATGCAGATTAAGAGAAACCAGATTGTCTGAATGTATAAGTCAATACACTTTACAATTACTGTGTACCAAACCTTTAAGCTAGCATTCCACTTAAAAGCTAAAGGAATACCAGCTGAAAGAATAAATTCAATGGTTAAATAGATAATTCTTGGAGACAATGAGCTCAAAAGTTCAATGACAGTGATGCCACAAAAATTCAATAAAAACGTTTTACAGAACACTGACTTCAGTTAGTGGAGGTGACACAGAAGAGCTGTGCTGATCCATTTTTTTCTGGCCATCTAGTCATTTTTGCTCTGGCAGAAACCTGCTCAGGAAGTCCACAGGAAGAGGGAAGATGATTGTGGAATTTTTCTCAGCTGAGATCGAAGTAAGTGTCTGCAAGTATCGCAGCTGAAGGGCAGAAGGTGACTCTGAAATAATATCAGCAGCCTCCTTCAGAGCACGAGATGCATTCATCTCTCCCTCGGCAGCAATGACCTATGACGTAAACAGACTTGGTGTTAAAATCAGCTGAGTCTAATCTGTGATTAAGGGACCTCACTGACAGTCTGTTAACGGAAACTCTAATTTTTTGCACCACTCACCATGCAAGTAATCATTTTCTTCATAAGGGCTACAACTAATAGCCAGAGATACATCTCACTTTGACTTTGAAGATGACTACCGCACAAATTGTCACAATTAACAACAGTCTTATTCAAGACTACATGTACATTCATCCAGATGATCATTATTCAACCTTCTTATTGTGAAATCTCAATATGTTAACTAAAAGGAATTTTTGCTTTGAGGTTTACCTAACCACCGCCTACTTTGCAAGTGAGCATTCACCAGTTATTACTGATATCTGCAGTGACATACAAATCAGCACTCGTTACTTCAAAAACAATACAGCAGTCAGAAAAACTTTTGCAGTGCTAAATTTGAAATTGAAGTCCTTATTCCTGTGTCGAAACCCATCTAAAATAAATAATTCTGAAAATTAGTTGGGGTGCCAGACTGATTTAGTACCTTTGCACGTGCATCACGGGTAGCTTCAGCTTCTGCTGCCATGGCTCTCTGCAATTGCAGAGGAAGACGAACGTCCTTCCTACAATCCAAACAATTGACATTATTGGTTAAAGATAAGGAAGGGGGGAAAACTGTGGACTGCAGGGGTCAAAAATTACATAAATCTTTTACAAGCATAAATTTCTACAAGCACCTGCTATAACAGCCAGGTAAATGCAACAACTCATTATTTAAAAGGCCTTACTAAATAATAAGTGGAATCAAGACTTAAAGTGACAGGGATGATTGACAGATTTTGGAGGGTTTGAAATTCACTGCACATGTGCCAGCTGCGTAATGAAGTACAAACAAACTCATTTTGCAATTGTTTTAATATCTAATGCATTCCTGGAATACTGGTCTGCAAAATATGTCCTGGGGTGGAAATTACTGGGCTGCCTGTGCAATAACGCACGACCTTCAAAGCGGAAGGGACCGAGTTTGATACCCATTATTGCCCTTTCTTTTTATGAGAATAGAATATCATTCTTCTTCTTCTTTTTCTTAAGCCAAAGAATTTATTTCATATTATAAAAGAACATTACTTATTTACTTATTTTAAACAAAAAAAAAGAAACAAGGGGTACATAAACCTTAAACCCTGATATCAAAGTATAAATTCTCATTTATTGTCCCTATACATTATTTTGCTATATAAGTAGTGGGGAGATGTTATACTAAAGTATTGATTAAATTTATGAACGTGAACTTAATTCTTGTGCTGAATATTTTTATATAGGGCTTTTTAAAAAGGTTGAAGAGGATATTATATACACATGGTTATTTTACATGTAAAAACATCAGCTATTTAGCTGACCTTTCAAACATCATATTAAAAAAGACGTACTCTGTTTTGACTTTTCAATAATTCTTGAATTGGTTTAGATAGATAATTTGGATTTTCTTTGCTATTTCCAAGCAAACAAGACTCAACGCCATTAAGAGCATTCTGTTATCATTTGTTATGCTTCTCCTCAATTCTGTGTTCACCCATTCAGCAAGCATGATATATTGATGTCAGCATTAGCGAGTTTCGATAAACCTTTGAAAGTTCACAGCTCACACAAAGTTTCTTGCCATACACACCTTTTTATGGAGATGTAACCTAAAGCCTCTGCAAAATGGGAACTTCAAAAAGCCTATAATCAATTTATCTCAAAACATAATACACTTGACTTGCACAACCCATATTTTCCTACAGGTGTTTTGAATACGAACTACAGTACATGTGAGGGGCAAAAACAGTATAATATGAATGAACCATAGGATCAATATCATTGTGCATCGAGACGAATAGCTTGAACCAAAAACAATTTCAGAGGTCATGTACATGTGATCAGAAGTAAACAAGTTCACGAGCACATAGTGCATTTACAGTGCGTTTAGTTCAGTCTTAATACCCTCGTACTGTGAATAATATTTTGATATTGTTTAGCTGGCACAAAAATTCGGAGGAGTTAGTTAGTTGGTTTTCGTTTTTGCCTTCTTTTGATCATCCCAGTCACTTAAACTCCTGAGTATCCCACTATCCTAAATTTATGTGTAAGTCAATAGGCAATAATAGAAATTAATATTATTGGAAGACAAACACCACACAAAGACAATGGCGTGGCAGCATGGTTGCTTTGACAGTGCAGGAACTTGAGAAAATGGATGAAAGACTTTAAGCCCTCAGTAAAAAAGCCATATTACAGAATCTAATAATACTAAAACGTGGGATACTTACACTTCTACACGCTCCACTTTCACACCCCAAGGATCAGTGGCTTCATCCAGGTGAGTCTGAAAGGACATGGACAGTATTAAATTTGATCTTATGTGTTTTCTCTACCATTACAGTGTGCAAAAACTGTACCCTTTCAGGCAAAAACATTCCTCATGTTATTCTGTTTGAATTGCTGCATGCATGGCAAGTGAATCATTGAGAAATGGAAAGCCAAGCTGTTCAAACTGAATAACTGAACACCTGGGAACGGATTAAGAAAAGTATTATTCTTAATCAATTGAGCATCTCATAAAACTTCTGATGCACACTTCTAACAAAATGTCCATTTCATACCATGATTTCCTGTTTGTAATACAGGTCTTACAAAATGCAATAATAATAATTATGTCTACATACATGGGAACAGTTCACAAAATAGGCCATTTGCATGATGGCGTCGTTTTACTACTACGACCAGAATCCTAAATATGTTTTTCCTTTCATATTTTAATTTGGTAATCCCAGAGAAGTTTCAATAACAAAACCACCAATCTGCACAAGAAAGCAAAACCCTGAAGGATTCTGGTCATAGTAGTAAAATGACATCATCATGCAAATGGCCTATCAGCATCATAAGGGGGTGACAAGAGTTAAAAGGATTAAAAGTAATCATGAAAGAAGTGATCAGTGACTTTTTAGCTAGATAACAGTGATGTCAACTGTAATTTTGTGTAACATGTCCTTCACACAAACCTGCATGGTCTTGCTGATTTCCTCACGGTCTGTCAAGATCTCACTCAGGTTCTTTGTGCCCAAAAAGTTTCGCAATGTAGTCTGTGCCAAAAGGCGGGTTGACTGATCGACTTTTTCCACATTAGTGACTGACATGGTGGGATCGCTAATCCTAAAGTAGACAACAGCGTCCACAGCAACTGTCACACTGTCTTTTGTGAGAATCTACAAAAGGGAAAATACCAAAGTTCTGGGAATCATTAATTATTTGGTAAAATTTGAAATTCGGGCAATGTAGACCTCTCTATTAAAATACCATCCCACTCAAAAAGGCCAACTTGTAACTCTTTTTTAATTAATACCCTACAAAGGCACATATTGCACTTAATACTAACCTTGCTCACCTATTGCTGTCAGGATCATAAATAACCCCACAAAATGAACAATGTCAGGACCAGTTCTCCTTTTTGTATAGTCAAATTGTTTCGTTCTTATTTGTATGTGTGCTTCTTTATTCAGAATAAAATCTTCCTTCAGACAACTTTCTTACATGGTCTTTGCATTTCAAAATCAGGGCTGAGAGCCAAGGATTTTACTCAGCCACAACAAGCATAACCCAGTGCTACAAGCTCAAATGTTTAAACAGTTGCCTTTTGGCAACCTAAAATCATAAATTGGTTGCCAAACATACAGGATTGCTTACCAGAAATTAAAAAAGACATGTAGGGCAATATTAGCGTAGATAATATTACTAACAAAATGTTTTATTATCTCACTTAAACCTTAGAAAGACCATAAGCACGAACTTAAAAACACTACTGCTTGGCACATAACCTTTTTTAAAACTTTTTTGTTGGCACATTACCATTGAACCCAGTTCACCAAATTGGCAACTTTTGCTGCAATTTAAGACTTCTGCTGCAATTTTTCGACTCGCCAAGGCAACCAAATCAGTTCCAGCTGGAAGTACTGGGAAACCCAGCCTCTTTCATAGTAAGCAAAAGAAAAATGGATCCAAAAGAACCCCTTACATGTTCAATTCCCTGCCTATTAATATTGCATATATCTGGAAACTTCAAGTGACAGCCCTGGTTTCTTGCTATTATTTCTGAGAGACAACAGTAAGCACACTACACTGTCAAAGTGATACTTTGAGATCAGGATATAATAACACTTTCTAGTTTACATGAATTAGTGCCAACCTGAAGCTATAAATATGATTTTACTGTGCAGTATTATTAAATAATACTGCACAACAAAAAAAGTTATCTGAATTATCCCCAAATTGCAGAATAATTAACAGAAAAGTACCCATTTTAGCTTCTGATAACCAATATTGAACAAATCAATGGCAAAATATTGTTTTCAACAGATCAATGAAAAATTGTAAAAGAAGTTATTTGACATACCTCCTGAGGTGGGACATCAAAGGACACTGTCCTGAGATCCACCTTCTGGTATGAGTCAATACAGGGCAGGATGAAAAACAATCCTGAGAAATAAAAGTATGGGGAGTGCTACTAAACTAATGCACAGTTAAAGCCAAAGGAATTAATAATATAAATTTTATCAAACAGAGATAAACACTAATGAAATGCAGTAGCTTCCTGAGCTGAATCTTCACCACATTTGGGAACCCCATAAGAAAAACAATTTGCCATTACACATTAGCATTTTTTTACCTGGTCCCTTGGCTCCACCAGACATTAAGCGACCAAGTCGGAAAATGACTGCTCTCTCATATTCCTGCACTATCTGTGGAAATTGCCAAGTGACACAGAATTAGTTTCAAATCCTAAGAAAAACAGGGATGCTGTGAAAAAAGTCAATTTCAAGCCCAGTGGTACCTGTACACCTGAGGGGAAGAGACAACATAAAGCAAACGTCTCTGTTTTGTGTCTGGGAAAAAGCCTGATAGCACAGCCTGAGGGCTCCATTATGGATCTCTGGACCTCAAGTCCATCATGTTAATCACTACAACACTCCATAATTAATGCCACCACCCTTTCTTCAAGGACTGCATAGGTACATGTACCATTTTTCGACATCCCATAAATGGACAAAACTATACAACAAAATTATCACTACCTTTAAGCAGAAAAAAATTGCCAGAGGAAATGTGCAGATGAATATAAAAATTGAAAAGCCTGTCAGAATGTAGTCACAAATTCCACGGCTTGGTGTATCATCTTCAAGCAAAAAAAAAAGAAGAATTAATTATTAACACTATGAACTGGCAGGTAAAAAACACCCAAGAGTTCTCCGTAAGCAAAATTCAGAGACAAAATTAAGAGATGCACTTTAACATCTCATCTTTTGTAAACCAACAATATCTCCTTTAAAAGGAACAATGACACCTTCTCTCCCCATCCCCCCTAAGCAATGAGGTGCCGTTTTTCAAGCCAATAGCAGAAGACAACCCACACAGAAACTTTGGAAAGAGGGATAGGAGGAGGGTCCAGATTGTTGTGTTCTCCGCGATATGAGTTGTGGTTCAATTTCATTCTTGGTTTAATTTTATTTCCCTTTGTTGTAACCTCATTATCATACATTACAATACCCAAACACAAAGGAAAACAAAATTTAAACCACGGATAAAATTGAACCACAACAGATACCCAGGGTTCGTACCCTTTTTTGAACAAAAACTTCAAGGACTTTTCAAGGACTTTCAAGGACTCATTTCCCATTTTTCAAGGCCTTCATTCAGTGCAAAAAAAGAGCCTTGAGTCTATGTCTTTTTTACTTCTTCCACAACATTAGCAATATTATCCTAGAGGTCTTTCTGTGTTTGCTGGGTTGGATAAAGTTAGCACCGAAATTCAAGGACTTTCCAGCACCCACTGCAATTGTCAAGGACTTTCAAGGCCTTGACCTTTTATTTTAAAATTCAACGACTTTCAAGGTGCATGCAAACCCTGTATACCCCACTTGACGTCATAGTGCCTTTGAAAAAACGGAGAAGGAGAGAAGGAACCACTCAAATCCTTCCCTGGGTTCACCCCTGATTATGACTGATGTTAAGTTGTATGCTGCAGGCCCCTTGTGTCTTAAAAATTAAAAGCACTGAACAAGATACAGGCTTAAACTCACTTCATTACCATGGCTATGCTCATTGCTTCTGCACAAAATCTTTCACTTTTTTTTAATAGGTGTTCTCTGCAGTTATATTTGCTTCCTTTTTTTAATTCATTCATTATGACATATGTTTGACATGTTTCAAAGTTGACAAAGCTACAGTGATAGTATGAGAAGAAAGTAACTTTTGAACTGCTCTTCAACTGCCATGAACTAGCGTCAAACATTCTTTGAACTACTTTATTTTCTGTCATAATATTAGAATTTGTCGAGTACTCGCAGGGGCTCACCAAGCTAAAGGAGTAGGTGATTTCCTGTTCCCTTAGTTTTGGTAAATACCAAAAATATGTCTGCGTTATAAAAATTTCTTACAGTCCGAGAATGTGTTACCTGGGGCATAGGAGAATTAAAAATCTATATTTAGATGGGGCTACAATTGGACTGATTTCAAATTGTATACAACGTATTTTGCATCTACCCATTCGGCAACTAAAAACGTGTGTGTAGCATTTCAAACAGGTGCATAATAATTCGTAGGGGAAGCATACGTTCAATGACCAAGATAGTTTATATTGAATGTAATAACTATATATCTCCACACATTTTCATTTCTCTAAAATATTAAAACCTACAAGCCGAATTACTGGAAAACACTGAACATGATAACTATGACAATGTTACACTTCGGTTGTGCCAAATCCTAGTTTTTGTCCTTGTGTTGTGCATGATCTACTGTCATAAGACATTCAAAGTCAGAGAGCAAAAATATACAGTTCACAACAGACAACAGCAAATTTTCATAAAATATAAATGAAGAACAGGCATGGCAAACAAATTAGGTTATTTCAATCCTCTCTTTTACCACGGTATTTCTGAATGTTGATGTGTAAGGGCAAATTTCAGTACGGTCTATGTAAAACAGTCTAGTCGGCGAGATATTTCTAAAAAACCGAAATTAAATAATAAAAATTATATACGAACGAAATAACTTACTCATTCTGTACAAGAAGTTTAAAAACTACAAGTTCTTACTATCTCACAACGGACCTTTGGGTTGAAGAACGAGAACTGCTGTAATAAGATCGATAAACTTGCTTCAGTTCATTTATGATTTAAAGGTTTTTTTCGCGTTAAAAGTGCTCGAATTCTTTTGAACAACATGGGAAAAACTTTAAAGTTAAGTTTAAACTTAGGATTGTTCAGTGCTCTGTAATTCGTACACAGCTCGAAGGACAGTTGCGAAACAAACAGCTGCCGTAGAAATGCATGCATAAGCTTATGCAAGCTTCTCAATAAAACTGAAGTTTGCACGTAACGTTGACGTTGCTAACCAATTGTGTAAAGCTTTTGGGGAAAAAATTCAGCTTTTTTGCTGTCCAAATTACTTAGAGCGACAATATCGATCTCATTACATCTGTACGTCTCAACCTTGCAACTGTCACGAAAGATAGCAGTATAAAAACTTAAAAGTAGATTTCAAATTCCCAGTGCGCCAAAGGAAGACAAAGATTTCCCTTCAATTCAAATAAAATACAATTAAAATGTCTATGAGTATCTTTTCAGGAAAATAAAGGAAACATTGTATACCTGAAGATGCCATTTTTTGCTTATAACTCCTTGAAATACAGGTCAACAGTTACAAACAAAACACTGCGTACCGTCCTCCACTCCACCTTCCTTTTCTACACCTCTGAAGCACCTTGCATTGCACGTGACTTATGATATCAGACTGCAATTATACATTAGCCAATCAATGGCTGTCGTTCAGGGAGTTCGTTCAGGGTTCGTGTTCACCTGCACGGAATATAAAACTTTCGGCAACTTTCGGGTGAAGCAAAAGTGACTGAAACGTGAAATTCTGCGCAAAGTTGACCATAGCTTTGGTGGATTTTAAAAAATGCGAAATATCTTTTCGTATTCATACTAATCGTTATAAATAAAGAAAGAGTTCCAAGTGAGTGAGCAATTCAGTTGACGTCACAGCAGCCATCCCGTGCTATAAAACTAGAGTAACTCTTTTTCCTCATGTAAATTCGGCCAAAAAACAATGGGCCGGTTATTTCAACAGAGTTTAACCAGTGTGTAACAAAACCGTGTTCCAAGTCATTTTCAGTTTGCCCAACACTTTAATCTAAACACCATTTGTCGTGAACAGTTTCATTAAATGTAGTGCAGACCAGAAAAACATTTATCTTCTCGAATTGACCCGCTAAGAAAGATATCTGCAACCTCGTTCCCAGGGTTCTCTCTCGAACGAAGTTGAGAGATCTGGAGGTCCAAAAATTTCTGAAACCGCGTTCTAAGTTAGACTTCGTTTAAATAACCGAGCCAATGGGTTTTTTGCCCGAGCGTTTAGCCGCCTTGTCAAGTGGTCGAAAATGAGTAAGTTTTATTCATTTACTGTTACTACTAATTTATTAATTTTTTTTTTCGTCTCTTTGCTGTTGTTTCTATTAATAAATTTGTCATCTGTTGTTTTTTAGAGATCAAACCACTGAACTTTCTGTTCCCTTTGAAAGTTGGCGATGGTATACTTTCACCATGGAATATATGGCACTTTAAAATATTTATTGCCCCTATGTCAGGGGCACCCAACGAGAATATAGTTCAAAACCACTTAAACATAGCATTGTTAAATGTATTTTGGTATTTAAACGGTAGATATAGGCATATTTTTATCCTCTAAAAATTTTTCATCTGTTTGGATTTCCTAGCTGTAAGTCTAGTGATCCGCAAATTATAGGGATCAAAACTTACCTTTTCGAAGATTTCAGCCAGAAAAAAGGCTCCCGAAAATTCTAGGTGACCTTTTTATGGTAAAAATCCGTTAAAAAAGCGCAATTATACCAATTTTTTTGATGTTCGACAATCCTAGGAGAGGCAGGCAAGCAAGAAATTTTACAAAATGTTCCGAAAATTCAAGATCTCAAATCGTCTTCCGAACAGATATTTTCCGAAAATTGACGTTGGGTGCCCCTGCTATGTTTGATTGGTACACAAAATTTTGCGTAAATGCCATAAATGCAAACAGTGTCACGTTTCAAATGATGTGATATCGGACGACCCCTCTCTGAAATAAACGCCTCTTGTCTAATAAACCCTCCCTTTTTTTGTTTTGTTTTAGTATCACTTTCCATTTACATTAAATATATACACAGGATTTAGCTAGAAAGATGAAGTAAGGAACCCACGGAAGCCAATAAGGCTTATGCAAAGGACCACCTTTAAAATTAAATGCTGGAATAGGCGAGATAATGTAACAAAGCAGACAGGGCCATTTATTTAAACGGAGTTTTGCCCGTGTTTAACAAAACCGCGTTCTAAGCCATTTTCAATCAAACAACACTTTTATCTAAACACCATTTATCGTGAACTCTCTAGAAGCTGTGTTTTTTGTTTTTGGCTTAGTTATAATGAATCATACTTGCAGTGTAATTTAAAAAGGTAGAGAGCTCACAGTCGTGACCGTCCGCCATGATGGCAGTTCGCTCATCTTATGCTTTTAAGTTTGTTGAGACCCCTTCTCTAATAAACGCCCCCCACGACAGTTACTTCCAAATACTAGGAATTGGCAAAAAGGAGCAAAACAATTCAATTTAAATTTAGCCAGCTTCATGCAGTTTCTTGTTTGATTAACAAGATTTTGTGAATTGCATCTTGTTCAAAGTCAAGTTCAAAGTAAAGATTCTGGCATCGAAAGTTAAGGTTTAAAAAATCCACATTAATCTAAACGGCGTAGACATATCAATGGATGGACTATAGAGTTGTCTGCTATTTATGATATATACTGTGGCAAGAGAGAATGATGAAATATACGTTGCAGTAAATTTTTTTCTCTCAGGTGATTTTTGTTTGTCTTTTGTTTTGGGGTACGGTAATATCTTCTAATGTAGTTGAAACAAAGGATAAATAAAAATTACCTGAGATAAAAAAAAACTAACAACATATACGACGAATGCATGTTAGTTTTGTGGATTTTTGTCCAATTGTGAGAATAAACGACTCTCTTTTAAACGCCCCCTATCTGTCAACGCCCTCGCTAGGGCTCCCAAAATTGAATAGACGACCCGGGCGTCTATTAGATCATTTAATTGTAACGAACATAAAATATCCAGAGAATATTAGCCTGCGCAGCTGGCGGTATTACGTGATTAAAGTTTTGGCGGCGGAGCAGTGATCCAAAAAAGGGAGTGGCTGGTACAGCGGCTCCACCGCCAAATCTCACTCGACTAGTACACAATACCGCCATACAATACCGCTAGTTACGCAGGCTAAGAGAATATGAAAACGTAATATCCTGATACTTGCCACCGTCCTTAAATCCCTTTACCCCCACCTCTCACTCTACCTCCCCCTCCACTAATCACCTTTTCCTGTCGAACTCACTCCCCTAATTTGCCAGTAATTATTACAAAGTTGTTATTTCCCATACGAAAAGTTAAAACGCGCTGGATGCTAAATAGCACAGCTAAATAGCTTTTTTGGTCCTTCGAGCCGGATTTGAAACGCAGAGTTACCGTATTTATTCGATTAACCGCCCTGGGCGCTTATTAAATGTTTTGTCTGACCTTGAGAGTGGGCGCTAATTCGAGGTGGGCGCTTATTCGAGGCTGGGCGCTTATTAAATTTTC